>NC_064809.1:60784718-60942047 GCF_023721935.1 Panthera uncia | reverse complement strand
GTTCATGCTCTGTCTCTCTCTGTCCCAAAAATAAATTAAAAAAAAAAAAACGTTGAAAAAAAAAAAGAATAGCAGTTTTATTCCTTAAATCCAAGAAGTTAAGCCCTATTTCATTTAGAAAACTAGAATTGACTCATATTATGGCCATACTTACGGACTAAATTTCTGAATGAAGGTTGTGTAATTTCTACTCAAGAACATTTCCAGGGTCACCTGGGTGGCTCAGTCGGTTGAGCATCTGACTTTGGATCAGGTCATGATCTCATGGTTTGTGAGTTCAAGCCCCTCAGGCTCTGTGCTGACAGCATGGATCTTTCTTGGGATTCTCTCTCTCCTTCTCTCTCTGCCCCTCCCCCGCTCACACTCTCTCCCCAAAATAAACAAACATTTAAAATAACAACAAAAATATTTCACTCCGTTTTCTTCTTCTTCTTCTTCTTCTTCTTCTTCTTCTTCTTCTTCTTTTCCCTGCCTTATACCACTTTCACTTTAAAAACTTGCTGTGCTTCCCCAGGAAACAGAATCCCTGGGGCAGGGATTTGCATGCAGGAAGTCTATTAAGAAGTGCTCTCTGGAACACCAGGGAAGGAAGCCAGGGAAGCAGGATGGTCAATGCGGGGGAGGGTTGGGGGCAGTGCAGTCCCAGGGCTTCAGCTGACCCCTTAGGAAGCTTTGGAGTTGGGAGGAACACCAGGGAAGGAAGCCAGGGAAGCAGGATGGGCAATGTGGGGGAGGGTTGAGGGCAGTGCCATCCCAGGGCTTCAGCTGACCCCTTAGGAAGCTCTGGAGTTGGGAGGGCCCCTCAGGGTTGCCAAGAATGGAGGCAAGAGGTGGAACCTTTATGCCCCCTTATCAGCCAATCACTGCCCCAGGCAGGGCGGGTAGCCTCTAGTGAGGCAGTTCCCCCAAGGCGGAGAGCAATGCCCAGAGAAGACCCCCAAGTGAGCTGTCAGCGAGTGCTTCAGACATGGGTGTTGTCTGGGTGCTGTAGACAGCATCCACTACACTAGCTTACGTTACAATTTCGTATATAAGCAATTATGACAGTTTAAACAATATCACTTAGATTTTTTATTAAAATGAAAATAGTGGTGTTACCTACTTCATAGGGTTGGAATATTATAAGATAATTAATTTATTTCAAAGCTTAAAGCAGTGTGTGTATATCTGGCAGTGATAAACTCATTATATGTTATGACTATATCGCAAATCTGACCCTTCTCTCCACCTCCACAGCCCATCGTCTCTCACTTGGATTCCTGTCTCTCAAGGCCCCTGCAGCTGGCTCCATGCCCTGCACTGTCTTTCTCACACCTCACCTCCTGCACCTTGTCTTGACCACTCAGCTCCAGCCATGTAGGGCTCCAGGCACACATCAGTCAGGCCACTTTCCTATTTAGGGACTCTGAATTTGTGGTTCCCTCTTCCCAGAACACCCTCTCACTCTCTAAACAGCTGCCTCACTCCCTTCCTTCAGGGCTCCCTACTTACGTCATCTTGTCCCAAGGCCTTCCCGGGCCACCCCACCTAGGAGTGTGGTCACCACCAACGTACTCTATTCCTCTTCTTTGCTTCATTTTCTCCACTGCCTTTATCACCCTCTAACCTACTTATCATTTTGTTAATTGTCTGTCTCCCTCCACTAAAAGGAAAGCCCCACAAGAGTAGAGATTTGTGTCCTTTCCCCCAGCCTGGAGAACAATGCCAGGAATGTGGCTCTTAGTAAATGCATGTTGGATGGATGAATGCTGCATGTAGACATCTTTTAACGGTCTCTTTTTCTTTGTGAATTACCTGAAATTTTTTAAAATGGTAATCAAGGGGGTGCTTGGGTGGCTCAGTTGGGTAAGCATCCGACTCTTAAATTTTTTTTTTTAACCTTTATTTTTGAGACAGAGAGAGACAGAGCATGAATGGGGGAGGGTCAGAGAGAGGGAGATACAGAATCTGAAACAGGCTCCAGGCTCTGAGCTGTCAGCACAGAGCCCGACGCGGGGCTCGAACTCACGGACCGCGAGATCATGACCTGAGCCGAAGTCGGACACTTAACCGACTGAGCCACCCAGGCGCCCCAAGCATCCGACTCTTGATCTCAGCCCAGGTCATCATCTCATGGTTCGTGTGATCACGTCAGACTGCACTGACAGCATGGAGTCTGCTTGGAATTCTCTCTCTCTCTCTCTCTCTCTCTCTCTCTCTTTCTCTCTCTCTCTCCCCTGCCCCTTCCCCCCCATCAAAATAAATTAATTAAACCACTTTTTAAAAATGGTAACTGAAATACAGTGTAAAAACTAAAAACCATCAAAAGTAGATCCTTAGTTGCTTCTACAGAACATAAATTTAATCTGCCTCCAAACCCATCTTGCCCCCCTCCTCTCCAATTACCTACCCTTCTGGTTTGTCTCCTCTGAGGCTGACTCCTGTGCTCAGGAGTGCATCATTTCCAGCTCCTCAGAGATTTCGTTTAAAACCCTTCCTTTACTGGGTACTTTTCCATTAATACTTAAATATTCTCAGGCTTCTGCCATCTTTATTTTTTGAAATTTTTGTAATGTTTATTTATTTTTGAGAGAGAGAGAATGATAGAGTGTGAGTGGGTGAGGAGCAGAGAGAGAGGGAGACAGAATCTGAAGCAGGCTCCAGGCTTTGAGCTGTCAGCACAGAGCCCGATGCGGGGGCTCAAACCGTGAAATCATGACCTGAGTGGAAGTCAGACGCTTAACCGACTAGCTACCTAGGCGTCCCTGCCATCTTTAAATAAATATGCAAACCAGCCTCTGCATCTCCTGTTAGCCCTTCCTGCCATTCAGTCTGTCTCTTCCCACCTTTCAAGTAGTGAAATTTCCTGCAAGTCTCAGTGTCTTCTTCTCCCTTGTGTCCTTCTCATCACTCAACTGCAGTTGGTTCCCTCTCCACCACTGAAACTGCTTTCCTCCAGCACACCAGCTGCCTCCAGGTGGGTAACTCCTGAGGAGGACGCTACTTGGCAATTAAATTACTTGACTCTCAGGGCACCTGGGTGGCTCAGTCATTTAAGCTTTTGACTCTTGACTTTGGCTAAGGTCATGATCTTATGGTTTGTGAGTTTGAACCCAGCATTTGGGTTCTGCGCTGACAGCGTGGAGCCTGCTCGGGATTCTCTCTCTCCCTTTCTCTGCCCCACCCCTGCTCGTTCTCTCTTTCCCTCTCTCTCTGTCTCTCTCTTATACACACACACAAAATAAATAAATAAAACATTAAAAATAAATATATCAGTAAATTACTTGATGCTTGGCAGCATTAATTTTGTTGACTGCTCTCTCCTTTTTAGACAGGTTCTTTTTCAGCTTTTATGCTGTCATGGTTTTTCTTCTATTTCTTGAGACTCTCCTCCAAACCCTTCATAGAGGAGTCCTCAGACCCCTCTGCTAGGTCACCTTCTTTTCTCAATCTTTGCTTTCCTCCCAAGGGATTTCTTGAGTTCCAAAGGCTTTAGTTAATGTCTGTGTGTTGATTAACTCTCAGATCTGTAATTTCACCACATAGCTTTTCTGTCAGAGCCATCTATCCATCTGATTCCTGGACATTTCCACAAATTACCCTCTCTGCACCTGAGATTCACATTACCACCTTCTGTCCCAAACCTGCTCCTTTCCCTTTATTGCCTTCCTTTCTAGTTTGTGCTTAAGCTGGAGTAAAATGTTTTGTTTCCTGAGTTCTGTTTGGTTTTGCTTTCTCTCTCTGAAGCAGCCTTCCTTCCTCTTCCTATTTGTATCCCCTCCTCCCCTTCCCCCTAACTCTTACTGCCTCTCTCTCTCATCTCTCCTGGCAACACCTTGGTGATTACTACCATGGCTCCTGCCATGAGCTCCTGTCTCTTATACTCCCCTCCTTCTGCTTTGTCTCTTTCTGCCCTGTGTGCTCTGACCATAGTGCACTAAAGTAAGTTGGTGTCCTTATCTCTCCTTCTTCTGCCATGGGACCTCCTTGAGAGCAAGGACTGCTTTCTCTTTATTCCTGTGGGCCCTTACTAAGTGCCCAATAAGTGATTGTTGAAAGAAAGACTGAGGGAATATAATGCATAAAATATCACAGGCTCCCTTAGAGTCGGAGGACCCCTCTGTAATAACAAGCACTGTTTCTCAGTGGGAGAGCCGTCAACGATTTAGATGGAACAGCTCTTCATTATGCAGGGCTGTCGTATGTATCACAAGGCATTTAATACCCCTAGTTTCTGCCAGTGGTGACCACCAATTCCTGAGGTGGATATTCAGGATATGTACCCTTCTCCTTCCCTGTCCCTCATGATCTTCTTCATTGGCAGTTATTGATTAGGAATATGGACACACTTTTCCTGCCCACCACTGCCTTTTTCTAAGTTGATACAACAAGCAGAGTACTATTCATGCTACAAAGTGTTATTACAGTAAGGATTCCATGCGCACATTGATCTGTCACGTAGGACTTTGGATTTCCTTACAACCTTCAATGTAGCTTTTAAAATTGCATGTGTCTGAAATTCCACTTGGTGTTCAGTGTATCAGAAAGGCTTGGAGGAAGTGCCTCTGGTGCCTGTGGGGATCATTTGCTTTAGATGATGAAGGATTGACAGGCTTTGGGATAAGGGTTTGACAAAGAACATTCCTACATTCTTAAAATGGAGAGAGTGATGCGTCCTTCACATCTGAGAACCCACGGCACAGGAGAGACAGATAGATACAAGATGACTTGAGTGTTCACTGGATTAGTGATGAAGAAATAATGGATGTTATTCTAACTGATGGGAGCAAGCTGAAGGCCATTGACAACAGTGGAGACAATGATTTTTTTGGAGAGTGAGAAATCCATGAGAGAAGGAGAGCTGGTGGCTTCAGCCTGACATGGGTTCATTAGGGCTGTAGGGGCAGCCAAGTACTACTACCCAGAGGTCCTGCAACCGATCCCAAAACATTAAATGTTTGTAGTGGAACAGGTATGATGATGGGTATGAAAAGTTAAGAAGGTCATTATGTTATTGACCTTACTGTTATAGAGAAAGCAACTAAAGGACAGACATAAATTCAAAATCACATAGCTAGAAAGTCACACATGGCTTCTGACTCCAAATACAGTTATTTTTTTTCTACTCCACCAGAGCAATTCCCCACCATCTGCCACAAAAACCAAAGGTCACTACAATCACACCAAGCCTCTGAGAAAGGTTAAATTATGTTTACCATTTTCTATTTCAAAAAGCAGAGACGTATTTAATTGAATACATTTCCCAACCTCGAGAGTTAAATTGTCAGGAATCAGGAAAATTCAGCCACTTAAAATGACTCATTTCCTGAGGGCATCAGAGAACAGGGTTCTACTCTAAATTATCTCGGAAAATCAATTGGGCGGAGTCCTTCTGGATCACTGTGAGAAGTCATCCATTGTGAGAGGTCAGATAATTTAGTTGGCCCTCTTTAGAGAGTGTGTCACATTTCCCAAAATTGCTTGTGAGGTTTTTTCCAAAGCTATCTTAAATAGTACAAAAAGAAAGTGGTAAGACTTGTTTGTTAATGGCAATTTCAAAAAGGTAAAAAAGCAGATCAATAATCAGTGTTACCTGGTACATTTTAGTGACATGATAGTTCAAATCTTATAACAGGAAAGCACTTAAAAAGTGCCAGAGACTAATCTGGTTGAAAATATGCTGCTGACTCCTGAATTAAAGTTTGCTTTGGACATTTTTTTAGTTCAATGAAATTCAGATTTTATGGTGGAATTTTTTTCCCAGCCATGTTTTTTTTTTGGATTTTTTTTTCTCAGCAGGAAATAGAAAATAAACATCTGCCCTTGGCATAGTTAACCTCAAATAAATTAATGTGTGGAATGAAAATCAGACAAATAAATCAACGGTGTGTATATTCTAAAAGGAAATTGCAAACTGAAGCACATGATACAATATTGCTTGCATAGTGAAATCCTTATAGGGTAATCAAACGATAAAAAATTAAGAGCATCCTTAACTTTTGAACACATTGTACAAAATTCCAAGTAAATGACTGAAAGAAAATATAAAACCAAACTTTGGTCATATATATCTTATGTCTCTGGATCTTCAGGTGATCTGGAGGTTAAAGCTTAAGAACAGTAGATGAGAGAGTATGTACATCTTGTGCACTCACTGAATAGCTTTTTCTAATACTATGCTTTTCCGAGGTACCAGGATTATTTTGTACAGCAGGTAACAAATTTTTCCAGTGCATGAGAATCTCAATAGCCAAGTGTCCTGAGTATTGAGTTTATTCTACTTCTGTCACTGAGAACTAGTTCCTATAAGATCATAGGTGAATGGATTGGCCAAAGAAAAAGAGGAGAAATTATTCTAAATGGAAGCTCTAATTTGTAGCAGTTTATTTATTTGCTGAAGGTCAAATGACTCATAATGTTTGGGGAAAATAAATAGATTTACAGGAACAGGAACAGAACACATGTGTCTGAGTTTGTTGTTTTTTTTTTTAATCTATTACCTACTCAATTTTTTTTCTCAACTCTAAAATAGTACAGTAATTCTACTTAAAGAATTAGGAGGCTTAAAGGAGATAATGGAAGAAAAAGTATTCTACAATGTGAAGTATCATTAATACATCCCAGGTCCCTTTGGACCCATTTTCTTTTATTCCTGCTCCCCCACCCCCCAGTGATGTTGTCAATGTTGGTTCTCAGAGTTAAGGTGACTGGGAATGAAGGGGAATCATATATCCTCAACTACCTATTTTATCATTCCTGCTTAAGAAAACACTGCTAGGTAAAAATTAAGAACCCCTTAAATGCTCAAATGGATGTGTTCCTATCAAGAATATAAATTATCCAGGGTTGCCTGGGTGGCTCAGTCAGTTGAGTGTCTGACTCTTAGTTTTAGCTCAGCTCGTGATCTCACAGTTCTTGGGATCGAGACCTGCATCAGGCTCTTCACTCATAGCACAGAACCTGCTTCAGATTCTCTCCCTCCCTCTCTCTTTCTGTCTCTGCCCTGCTCATGCTATCTCTCTCTCAAAATAAACATTAGCAAAAAAGAATACAAATTATCTGATATTTGAAAAAAAACTCTTCAGTTCATAGGAACTCTATCTCTATGTTTAGGTTTCATTGTTAAAGAGAAAAAATAAACTTCCTTATACCCTGGAACTACTTGACAATATAACATATTTCCTCTATCATACATTTTTAAGAATTTAACTCACTGAAATAAAATGACAATAATTAAGAAATAGCAAGAGAGTCCCCATAAACAACACAAATGTTGGGTAAGACTATGAGAAAGAAAATCCAGGAGCTGTTCACATTGATCTTAAAAAAAATAGGTTTGAGCCCAAATGTCCACTGACTGATGAATGGATAAAGAAGATGTGGTATTATATACAATGGAATATTACTTGGCAACCAAAGAGAATGAAATCTTGCATTTGCAATAACCTGGATGGAACTAGAGTTTATCATGCTAAGCGAAATAAGTCAGTCAGATAAAGATAAATATCATCTGATTTCACTCATATGTGAAATTTAAGAAACAAAAGAGATGAACATAGGGGAAGGGAAGGAAAGATAAGATAAAAACAGAGAGGAAGGCAAATCATAAGAGACTCTTAAATATAGAGAACGGTAAACCCTATCAAAATAACACCAGCATTCTTCAGAGAGCTAGAACAAACAATCCTAAAATTTGTATGGAACCAGAAAAGACCCCGCATAGCCAAAGCAATCCTGAAAAAGAAAACCAAAGCCGGAAGCGTCACAATTCCAGACTTCAAGCTGTGATCATCAAGACAGTATGGTACTGACACAACAACAGACACATAGATCAATGGAACAGAATAGAGAACCCAGAAATGGACCCACAAACATATGGCCAACTAATCTTTGACAAAGCAGGAAAGAATATCCAAGGAAAAAAGACAGTCTCTTCAGTAAATGGTGTTGGGAAAACTGGACAGCAACATGCAGAAGAATGAACCTGGACCACTTTCTTACACTATACACAAAAATAAACTCAAAATGGATGAAAGACCTAGATGTACACAGGAAACCATCAAAATCATAGAGGAGAAAACAGGCAACAACCTCTTTGACTTTGGCCACAGCAACTTCTTACTCAACATGTCTCTGCAGGCAAGGCCAAAATGAACTATTGGGACCTCATTAAGATAAAAATCTTCTTGCAGAACAAGTTACTTGCAATCCAAGGTTTACTGTATATATACTTTTTCTTTTATTCCTTCACTGTATCCTTTGCTGGAATAAATCTTAAGCCATGACAGTAAAAAAAAAAAAAAAAAAAAAAAAAAGATAAAAATCTTTTTGAAGGATGTGAAAGAAACAGTGAAGGAAACAATCAGCAAAACTAAAAGGCAAGTGATGGAATGAGAGAAGATATTTGCAAATGACATATCAGATAAAGGAGTAGTATCCAAAATCTGTAAAGAGCTTATCAAAATCAACACCCAAAAAACAAATAATCCAGTGAAGAAATGGGCAAAAGGCATGAATAGACACTTTTCCAAAGAAGATGTACAGATGGCTAACAGACACATGAAAAAATGTTCAATATCACTCATCATCAGGGAATTACAATCAAAACCACAGTGAGATACCACCTCACACCTGTCAGAATGGCTAACCTTAACAACTCAGGCAAGAACAGATGTTGGCAAGGATGAGAAGAAGGAGTAACCCTTTCGCCCTACTGGTGGGAATGCAAACTGTTGCAGCCATTCTGGAAAACATTATGGAGGTACCTCAAAAAATGAAAAATAGAACTACCCTATGACCCAGCAGTTGCACTACTAGGTATTTATCCAAATGATACAAAAATGCTGATTCAAAGGGGCGCATGCACCCCAATGTTTATAGCAACACTATCAACAATAGTCAACATATGGAAAGAGTCCAAATGTCCATTGACTGGTGAATAGATAGTGAAGATGTGGTATATATATTCAATGGAATATTACTTACTAATCAAGAAGGATGAAACCTTGCCATTTGCAATAACATGGATGGAATTAGAATGTATTATGCTAAGTGAAATAAGTCAGAGAGAGACAAATATGATTTCACTCATGTGGAATTTGAGATACAGAACAGATGAACATAGGAGAAGGAAAGCAAAAATAATATAAAAACAGAGAGGCAGACAAACCATAAGAGATTTTAAATATGGAGACAAACTGAGGGTTGCTGGAGGGGTGTTGGGTGTGGGGGAAGGGCTAAAGGGCTGAGGGGCATTAAGGATGACACTGGTAGTGATGAATCACTAAATTCTACTCCTGAAAAAAAAAAAAAAAGAAAGAACAAACTGAGGATTGCTAGGGTGTTGGGTGGGTACTTTTAAAAAGTAAATAAAGCTACTAAAATGTGAAAAAAAAATAGGTTTGAAAATCACCACTCCACTCTAGTTCAGTGAAGCTTTTGCTGAGATTTTTTAGATAGGGAAGGGAATAATCAATCAGTAACAGAACTTTTGTAAAACATACCTGTAGAAGTCAAAGTCAAGATGGACTAAATTTATTCTGATCATTAATGTAGCAACATAAACAGCCCTTAAATTGTTCCTTTTTCCAGTAGAAAATTCCCTTCCTGGAGCCCTCAGTATTGAATTAGACCCAAGCTAATTCAAACCCAAGTTTATTTGGAAAGTAAAAGCACAAAATAACTCTTGTCCTTCTATAGATCTTCAGTAAACAAGAAAAGAGTATGTGTTCAAAGAAAATTTCTGTCTATCTAAGACTCAAAATAAGGAGTGGTATTTTTTGCCGACTTGGTTATTGAAGAACTCTTTTAATGAAATTCAGCTTTGTTTTATAAATAATGCAGTGCTTGCTTGTGATTAGGTGAACCTAATCGGATACCCAGTGAGAGAGGATATTGCCAGCAAACCCTTACTATTAGGAATAAACAATATTGCACATTTTTCAAGTGGAGGGCTATGAGTGGTACTAGATTAAGTAAACCACTGTAGATGCTAGAAATCCCTTTCCTCGATGGATCAGGACTCTTTGTTAACACTGAGCATCTTCCCTGGCTTGATTCATGGTTGGCAGGGATTTGTGGTTGGCCATGAATCCCTGTCCTAAGCCTCATGGTTCTGCAGTTGCAGACAGGTTCTCGGAACACAGGACATAAAAAGGCCTTTTCCCTCATAGTGCTTATATCTGTTTCTTATATCTGTTTTTTATTTCCTTCTCACTGATTATTTTTGTTTTTGAGTTTGGTGTGGATTTATATTGTTTCTGATTTCAAAAGAGAGAGAGAGAGAGAGAGAGAAACATTTTTGTACTCAATGAAATTGGAAGTGCATGACTATTTATTTAAGTGACAGTGGATCATGAGGGAACGTAAAGTTTGAGAAGGTGGGCTGAGAGCCAGTGCTGAGGGCAGTTGCTTGACCGTGCAGATGGGTGCAGCAGGAGATGGGTGAGCCCATGGTGGAAGATCTTATTGAATTTAGACTGTCTTTCCCATAGGTAGTGGTTTCACCTCACATATTTGTTTCAAGGGCTCCCAAGCCTAAAGAATCAAGGAAAAGATCAAGGTTTAAGAAGACAGATGTCCCCGGAAAGCTTTCTGTTACAGCTGGTCAGCAGGGAAATGAGAACTGCTCTCACTGAGTTCATTGGACATCCCTTAAATCTTTGGGAAGTCAGAGAGCTTTGCTCAACATCTTCACCTGCGCAAAAAAAATAAAAAAATAAAAAATCTTTAGAAGAATTTGAGTGCTGGCAGTGATATCCTCTCTGTAACCACTTCTAAAATCATTCTTAGACATAAGCTTCTCAGGAGACTTTTGTGGGCATGTAGTGAATGAACAGGTACAAGAACATTCTGTCTCTCATCATAGCTCTGATGTCCCATAGCGGCATCTCAGAGAAAGAGAGCCAAGGACTTGCTGTCCCTCAGGCCAAGGACTTGGCATACTTCAGGATCGTGAAGCTTGGGGTTGTGGGGCTACCACCAGGGACCTCAGGTTGTCTTTGCCTGAGTAAAGGTGACCAGAGATAAGCAAACAATAGTGCCATGTGCTGGCCCAGCATGTTTTCTTTTCCCCAACTTCCTCTCATAATATCTCTCTCTCCAGCAGCCTCTGCAGCCATTGAGAGTAATTAGGGCTTTCCAGCTTTGGGAGGGCATAACATGTCTGTGAAGAGTCCTTGACGGTCATGAGGAGCATTACCTGTAATGTCTTCCCGAAAATACTAGTTCTTAGAGATGTTCATCGTGTTCATCGCTGCTCTAAAAGGGAGTAGGGAAGGATTGCATGGTCAAATAAACCTAGGAAACTTTGGGTTAAGCAAAGGTTTAAAAAGACAAACCATGAGACTTG
This sequence comes from Panthera uncia, assembly GCF_023721935.1. Classification (NCBI taxonomy): domain Eukaryota; kingdom Metazoa; phylum Chordata; class Mammalia; order Carnivora; family Felidae; genus Panthera; species Panthera uncia. Next base: position 60,930,718 of record NC_064809.1, on the reverse strand, counting down.
TCTTGTCAGCCTTTTAAATAGGACCCCCTTCTGCTCCCAAATATAATTGATCTTAGAAGGTGTGGAACAGAGTGGGAGAGGCCAGGCATGTCATTTGATTGTCAAGAGACTTGACAAGTACACATCCTATTTTTATTTGGGCATTATCTTAGCTTTCCTACATTAACAGGCAGCTTCACAGGGTTATTCTGAGTACTCTGGGTGACAGAGATGGAGTGAACCTCTTAGTCTGCTAAATATTCTGCTCTAAATATAGCAGAAACAACTAAACTATGTAGCTGTGTGGATTTACCTTCTTTATGGTTTTGAGTTACGGAACTAAATTGAATCCCTTCCCTCCTTAATCAGCATAAATTTGACTTACTGATGTATCCCCAGTCCTCCTTTACATTTGCTTTTGAACATTGGGAATGCCATTTTCACTTCATTGTGCATTACTTAATTTTTTTGAAAGTGTTTGTCAGGATTTTCATTCTGAGAACTCTCTCAGGCCAGTTGCCACCCAAATTATAATAGGAGGAGAGAAGGGGTAAAATGGAAAAAGAGAGCCAAGATGAAAAGCCATTTTGGGAGTAAAGTTTATTTTTATGGGAAAATCGTGTGTATTATCCTTTCCCAATAATGGCAGTCTGACTCATCTTCCAATCCAAATATGTTCATGAAGACGCCCTCATCCAAAGAACCCCCAGCATCTTATGTACATAGTGGGCATTGTACGGGCAGCTGGTCAGCAGTCCTACCAGCCCAGAAACTCAGAAGTGGTGAGGCAATAGGGGTTTTCTGTCAAAGCAAATTGAAAGTAATTGTAGGATCCAAAGGACTAAAATTTGGTTAACCCTGATAGATTTGTATACTGTTTATTTTTGCACCATTTGGGGGTTATTTACATATACCCCTGTCAAATATGTACTTCTCAGCCACATTTATATGCCTGCAGCTGCATACATAATTAAAATTTCACATGGACAACCCATTAAAATAAAGGAAGAATTCAGTGTTTTGTTTGGGTTGTGACATTCCTAGGGTGGAGGAGGGAGGAAAACAAGCAAATTGTTGTGCCCACCTTAGGAGTTTTTGAACAATCCTGGCTTAATATCTCTAATTTTTCAGGTTGTATCCTCGCCACGCCAGTGCCCTGAACAACCTCGGAACGCTGACAAGAGACACAGCAGAGGCAAAGATCTACTATCAGAGGGCTCTCCAGCTAAATCCACAGCACAACCGAGCTCTTTTCAATCTTGGGAATCTCCTCAAGTAAGTACAAGGTGGACCTTCGATTAGGTGCGCTTGTCATTTTAGGCACCCCTTTCTTTCTCAACACTCATTTGGTCGTGCTTCAGTCCTCTTCTTAGAGTAGGATAATAAACGTTTCCAAGCTTTGAGAAGAGGTCATATTCATCTAAATTAACTCTATCCCTTAGCAGTCAAAAAGAGTATTTCCCGAGAGTGTCTCTCTGGACATGTTAGTTCTGAGATATGTTCACAGATTGTCTGTGGAGGGGTAGGAATAGGGAAGGGCTCCTTGGTCAGGTAAACTTAGGAAATGCCAAGTTAGACAAGGATGACTCCCCTCTTGCAAGAACCTTTAATATCCTAAATGCCCCGTGAATCTTGAAGAAGGCAATATGGAATACCACATTTCCCAATTTTTTTTTGGAAAGGTGTTTCCCAGGTATTCCATGAGTATACTTTGTAAAAGTACTTATCCACGAAGAGCAATCTGCTCTAAAACTGTAGGCAAATGACAGAACCACAGCTTGTGTTCAGTGTTTACTGTACTAGCAGTAAAAAACAAAGTAAGGTCTGCCTGGACTTAGTGATGGTAAGTCTTACTCTTACGAAGACCTGCCAGGTATAGTCACCAGTCACCGGGTACTGTCACTGCCCAGTAAAAGGTTGATTAGTGTCACCGAAGACTAAAGCACACAGGGATACTTTTGCATCTTGTCTTTTTATTAATACAGAGTCTTGGTATGTTGGTGATGGTACATCAGAAGTGGAAATAGGATGAAAATGTTTGGAATGAGATTGTAGTGATGCTCGTTAGGATGCTGGCAGTCCACACACTTACTGAATTGGTTTCCATATCTCTAAATTTCTAGAGTGCTTATCTGGTACTTTTAAAGCGAATGGTTTGTTGGGGCGCCTGGGTGGCGCAGTCGGTTAAGCGTCCGACTTCAGCCAGGTCACGATCTCGCGGTCCGTGGGTTCGAGCCCCGCGTCAGGCTCTGGGCTGACGGCTCGGAGCCTGGAGCCTGTTTCCGATTCTGTGTCTCCCTCTCTCTCTGCCCCTCCCCCGTTCATGCTCTGTCTCTCTCTGTCCCAAAAATAAATAAAAAACGTTGAAAAAAAATTAAAAAAAAAAAAAAAAAGCGAATGGTTTGCTTTGTTCTTTTGGCCTCTCCCTAACAGGATTGTCTTTTTTTTTTTTTTTTTTTTAATGTTTATTTGTTTATTTTTGAGAGAGAGAGATGGAGAAGGAGAGAAAAGTCCCAAGCAGGCTCCACACTGTCAGCTCAGAGCCAGATGTGGGGCTCAAACTCACGAACCGTGAGAGCATGACCTGAGCTGAAACCAAGAGTAACTGACTGAGCCACCCAGGTGCTCCAGCAGGACTGTCCTCTAATTATCTCAGTAACTCAGTGTGATACAGCTTCTCCACCTTCTTGTTTACTCCTTTAATTTTACATATATAGATAGATAATAGTCCTTTCTCCTAATGTGTGTGTTAATGTGTGTTTTTATCTAATCTCGTTTAGACAGAAGCATTGGGTGGATTAATCACAGAACATTCTAATATGGTATGATGTGATAGGTACCATCCTGAATCTGAAGGGTTTTTTTGTTTGTTTTTTAAGTTTATTTATTTATTTTGAGAGAGAGAGAGAGAGAGAGATAGTGAGAGGGGGAGGGAGAGAGAGACTCCCAAGCAGGCTCTGTACTGTCATCACAGAGCTGGACGTGGGGCTCGAACTCACAAACCATGAGATCAGGACCTAAGCTGGAATCAAGAGCCAGATGCTTAATCAACTGAGCCACCCAGGCACCCCCTGAGTCTGAAGTTTTATGTTTAGAAATGGCTTTATCCATTTACAGGAGCACAAAATCAAGGAAGACTATACAAAAATAAGTAAATGTGAGGAAAATACACTTAAAATGAAAGAAATAAAACTATAAGTCAGCAAAAAACAAATAAACGTAATTTTTTGAATCAGATAATTTATTGTTACAACTTGATACAAATTGAGATTGATGAAAAACAACTATGAATGAAATGGTACACACTGTGACAGAAAAACCATTTTATTACCAGTTAGCTCCCGTTAAAAATAGTAACAAATCAAGAGATGTGGGGAAAATGAGTTCTCTGTTATTGCAGATAACTAGTTGCAGGTCAATAGAGTGCTTTTATATTACTCTGCTATTTTTATGAGCTCTTATTTCTTTATGTGAAGCTCTATGGACTCATTTTTTTAAAGTCATTGTTGGGTCTGTTTATGTCCTAACTTCGAGCCCAAGTAACTTAATGGCTGGATAAAGTCCTATCAGTGTCTTTTGGGGTAACTGGATTACATGGTATTGATTTTATTTTATTTTATTTTATTTTTTAAATATATAAAATTTATTGTCAAATTGGTTTCCATGCAACACCCAGTGCTCATCCCAAAAGGTGCCCTCCTCAATACCCATCACCCCCCTCCCCTCCCTCCCACCCCCCATCAACCCTCAGTTTGTTCTCAGTTTTTAAGAGTCTCTTATGCTTTGGCTCTCTCCCACTCTAACCTCTTTTTTTTTTTTTCCCCTTCCCCTCCCCCATGGGTTTCTGTTAAGTTTCTCAGGATCCACATAAGAGTGAAACCATATGGTATCTGTCTTTCTCTGTATGGCTTATTTCACTTAGCATCACACTCTCCAGTTCCATCCACGTTGCTACAAAGGGCCATATTTCATTCTTTTTCATTGCCACGTAGTGCTCCATTGTGTATATAAACCACAATTTCTTTATCCATTCATCAGTTGATGGACATTTAGGCTCTTTCCATAATTTGGCTATTGTTGAGAGTGCTGCTATAAACATTGGGGTACAGGTGCCCCTATGCATCAGTACTCCTGTATCCCTTGGGTAAATTCCTAGCAGTGCTATTGCTGGGTCATAGGGTAGGTCTATTTTTAATTTTCTGAGGAACCTCCACACTGTTTTCCAGAGCGGCTGCACCAATTTGCATTCCCACCAACAGTGCAAGAGGGTTCCCGTTTCTCCACATCCTCACCAGCATCTATAGTCTCCTGATTTGTTCATTTTGGCCACTCTGACTGCGTGAGGTGATATCCGAGTGTGGTTTTGATTTGTGTTTCCCCGATGAGGAGCGACGTTGAGCATCTTTTCATGTGCCTGTTGGCCATCTGGATGTCTTCTTTAGAGAAGTGTCTATTCATGTTTTCTGCCCATTTCTTCACTGGGTTATTTGTTTTTCGGGTGTGGAGTTTGGTGAGCTCTTTATAGATTTTGGATACTAGCCCTTTGTCCGATATGTCATTTGCAAATATCTTTTCCCATTCCGTTGGTTGCCTTTTAGTTTTGTTAGTTGTTTCCTTTGCTGTGCAGAAGCTTTTTATCTTCATAAGGTCCCAGTAATTCATTTTTGCTTTTAATTCCCTTGCCTTTGGGGATGTGTCAAGTAAGAGATTGCTATGGCTGAGGTCAGAGAGGTCTTTTCCTGCTTTCTCCTCTAGGGTTTTGATGGTTTCCTGTCTCACATTCAGGTCCTTTATCCATTTTGAGTTTATTTTTGTGAATGGTGTGAGAAAGTGGTCTAGTTTCAACCTTCTGCATGTTGCTGTCCAGTTCTCCCAGCGCCATTTGTTAAAGAGACTGTCTTTTTTCCATTGGATGTTCTTTCCTGCTTTGTCAAAGATGAGTTGGCCATACATTTGTGGGTCTAGTTCTGGGGTTTCTATTCTATTCCATTGGTCTATGTGTCTGTTTTTGTGCCACATAGTATTGATTTTAAAGACCATATGAGTATTTGTTCCCCCAAAGAGCCAGCTTTAATGACAGTTCTTGTTAGGAATGATGTCCTGCAGTTATGGTTACAATATTGTGCTGAATGGGCCTCTACTTGAACATAATGGTTAGACGGTCCTTAAATTTCATCTTGCCAAGACCTGAACAAGAGATGCACACTCTAACCTTCCTTTTTCAATTCACATATTATTCCACTATTAGCTTGAATGAGTATCTGTGAGTTAAAAGGATAAGGGATTATTTTTTGGAGCATGGCAATGGCTACTCTTCACAGTAGGAGGGATTCCTGGATACTGAGCATCGGACTTTTTCTCTCTTTGTCAGAGATTTTGTCAAAATCAACTTTTGATGATTATCCAAACCAAAGACAATGCTTTACATTTGTGTAAGACTGTACTTTTCTGAGTGCATGTTTTTTTGAGGAGGCCCTCCTCGTGACTCCTTAAAGTAGACAGGGAAGAAGAGGAAACAGGGTCCTGCGAAGTTGAGTGCTTTGTACAAAGTCACCATTGTTTGCCTTTTGTTCTTTTCATTCACACCAGAAAGCAGAGTGGCTGTATCTATGTAGATTCCTTTTACAATTCAGTAGAATAAAATCATGCTAATAGTTAACATTTATATAATACTGTCCGGTTTACAGGTAAGTGTTTTCATATGCATTATTTAATCTTTAATCTATTGTGAGAGGTATTATCATCTGCATCCCTGTTTTACACATGGAGAAACCAAGGCTCAGAGATCTCGTGTGACATTGGCCTAGGCCTTGTCAGACCTCGGACTGAATGCCTGCCCTTGGATTCCTATTCTATTCACTTACCTTGACCCATGCTGCCCAAATACCTCTCCATTCCAAGAATTACTTCATATTCAGCTATTTGACAGCATGTGATTGCCTTCTGGGAGAAAGACCCGTCATGGGTTTTTTTTTGGGGGGTGGGGGGGGATAGTGACATTTGTTTACATTATATCCCTCAGTAGCAGAGAGAGGTAACTCAGAAAATAGAGCTAATCCACATTTAGTTAACTCTGAGTTTCATTTCTACTTAACCTTAATATATGTCTGTTACTAGCAGTGGGTCAAAGACAAAAATAAATAAATAAATAAGAATATTTTAAATTTTGTTTGATTTGATCCATTTTGCTATTTAAGATTTTTGCCCTATCTGTTTCTCATCAGGCAGCTAGTTTTTTAAATTGTGCCCTTTTTTGTAATCTAGAACTTAATACGCATTCTGAGAACCCAAGCACCTATTTAGGCACAAGTGTTAGATTTGCTCATCGCTGAGAGCAGGGCACTGTCATCATTCCTATTTTATAAATGAAGAGACTAAGGCTTGGAGAAGTAATGTACCAAGGTCCCTTAGCGAAGTAACAGAAGGCATGGGAATTGAACCTAGAGCTGTCTGACCACACTCGACTGCCTCTTTGTGGCTTGCCTCAAAACTGGGATACAGCCTAGAGCCACATCGCCCAATGGAAATGTAATGAGAGCCAGAATCTGTGACTTAAAATTTTCAAGCAGCCGTATTTCAGAACATAAAAAGGTGGAATTATTATAATAATGCATTCTATTTAACCCTGTATATCCAAAATATTGTCATTTTAGTGTGTAATTCGTATTAAAAATTAATTTTAAAATTGAACACGTAAAAATATTACTGAGCTAGTGTGTATTTCTTTACAATTAATCTTTGAAACCCAGTGTATGTTTCTTACTTTCAGACTATTCATATTTCAAGTGTTCAGTAACCACGTGTGGTTAATGGCTGCTGTATTGCACAGCATAGACCTTTACTAATGACTTTGACTTAGAGAGAAATTAAGTCTTTGTCCAGGCCAGAAGCTCTAAATAAAATGTGATTCTGTCAGACCATCCCAGAAATCGTGTGGCACTGAGGACAAATGTCACTTGAATTCTTGGAATTATATGACATATAGCTTTAGACCTGTTCATAGCAATAGATTTCAATGAATGCTATCCAAATATATTTGGCCTCTTTCATGACCATCTCACTGGACTTTGAAGCTAATCTATTATGATTCTGTGCAGCATATGTACAGTGTGACAGATTGATAAGGAGCAGCTATCCATGCCAGCATTCTTAATTTATATTAATTATTGTTGGCTTTGCTTGAAGCCTAAAACATAAAAGAAAATAGGCAAGATTAGCATAAACTTTTCATGGTTGAAAAGAGCAGAAGTCCCTGATGGCTCAAGAGAATATAATCGAATATTTACATTCAGGGCGTAGGAAAATATTTTTGTGACTGCTTGGGGAAAATAGCTGCTAGTGTTTGTTACTGAAACAGAATACGAAAAGACCCTCTTAAAGAATTATATAGCATACCTCCCTCATTGCCAGAACTACCTTCTATTCACATGAGAGGATTTGGGTGTTAATGGGTATTATAATAAATATTATAATCCAAATTTAGAAGAAAGTGAAATGGGATATCCAATAATTGAACTATATATAAGTTGAATTTGGGAAAAAATACGTTTGATTTTCTTTAGTCTGGTACTTTAGAAAATTAAATTCTGAAGAATAAAAGGACATGGAAAGAAGGGTGACCATTATCTTTGAATAAATTTAAATGTTTGGGATAAATTTCTTTATAGCTTTGATACTAGCTACACCACCTTTTATTTTATAAAAAGGAATTCATACATTCAAGATGGTAGTTCTCTTCTCTCCTTTTCAACTGAAGCCTCTGGGAATTCAAAATGCCAGCCCATTGGATAAAGAAAAGCTTTTGGAGTTCCTTTCTGCTACATTAGGATGTCAGCTTTGGGTGGGCAAGTTCTGCACCCTTTCCTTCTAGTGAAATCTCACTCCTTGCCCCCACCGCCATGGTGATCTGTTAGTATTCACGGTACTTCCAACCTTATTTATGTGTAGTCTCAATCCTATTACATCCCCTCCCCAACTTAATCAGTCACCCACTTCTTCTGCCAGCTTTACCCCCAGACCCTCTGGTTCTGCTCTACCTTGGGCACCCACCAACATGGCCATGCCATGGGATTTTTACACAGACCTTTTTACTTTGTATCACCTAAATTCTGATGTTCCTCTTTGACCTTAACCTCTTACCTCTCCCCCCTCTTCCCTTTCACCCTCTGTTGTCCCTACGAACCCTCTGATGGGGTCATGATTTTGACCTGCCACCTTCTAGCTCTTCTCTGTGTTCAGTTGTCTTCTTTAAAAAAAATTTTTTTACGTTTATTCATTTTTGAAAGACAGAGACAGAGCTCAAGCAGGGGTGGAGCAGAGAGAGAGGGGGACACAGAGTCTGAAGCAGGCTCCAGGATCTGAGCTGTCAGCACAGAGCCTGACGCGGAGCTCGAACTCACCAACCGCGAGATCATGACCTGAGCCGAAGTCGGATGCTCAACTGACTGAGCCAGCCAGGCGCCCTCCAAGTTGTCTTCTTTTAAGACCTTAGTATTGTTGTGCCTTCCACGACCAGTGTTACTCCCCTCTTACTCCCTCATTCCTACCGACCCTGCTCTTCTCCATTATTAGAATCTCTGTTCTTTCTGATTTTTATATTCATAATTTATAATCTCATCTCTAATTTATCTATTTCACTCATGCATGTGACATCAACATAGACTCTTTCACACCTTGACTATCATTTACTTGCCTGACCAGGCTCCTAACTCAGTGTACCCCATTGCCTGCATTTTGCTTTCTGTAGATCAATATTTCTCAACTCGTTTTCATTATTAGCCGCCACCCTCACCCTCGAAGCCTTTTAAAGCATTTTTTTCCTAATCACCTCCATCCCTAATGAATACTCAAGAATAAGATTTGTTACATAGGGGTTGAGCTTTGGGAGACCACAAACCATTGTCCTATCTAATTTTATTTTTTATATGTGATCTAATATTGTTTTCACAGTACTACCTCCAATCCAAGAAGCAATTTTCACCTCTGTCAGGAATGTATGCTCTAGACTGTCATGTAATCTGTCAAGCATTAGGGATGAAAAACAAAGCTAACAAAACTCTGAAGAGAGCATTGTGAAACCAAACAGGGTCAGGAGTTAAAGCTGCTAGAGATTCATCCCTTATGATCCTATAATATCTCCTTTTTTTTTTCCTTTTCCTAATACATGTATCCTTCTTCCCCTCCTCCATGTTCATAAACACATGCAGAAGATGACATCATCCCTTACTTTTACTAAGAACATTCACGTCATTCAGGGTCAATTTTTTCAGCTTCCCTTCTTCCTATCTCAAAATTCCCTGCATGTCGACAGACTATCTCTTCTTTTACTCTTCCAAGGGAGGAGACACTGTCTTACCTCCTTAACAAGGCCAGTGCTTACATCTTATTTATGTGTTGTTTATTTGTATTTTTTTAGGTTGTGGCATAATTACCATGGAAAAAATTCACAAATCTGTATTTTGACAGTTCTATATACTTTCATAATTACCTCCAGGATAACATAGAGCATTCCAGAAATGACCCAGAAAGACCCTGAAATCACTCCAGAAAGACCCCTCGTGCCTCTTTCCAATAATTTCTCCCGCCTCGAGGCAGTCATTCTGATTCTTTTCACCATAGATTAGTTTAGCCTGTTTTAGAGCTTCATTGAAAGTTGATCCTTAATATGTACTTTTGGCATCTGGATATTTTTACTTATCATAGTGTTTTGAGTCTTATTCATGTGGTTCCATATTACATTTTTTTATTGCTGAGTAGTATTCCATCGTGTTAATATACTGTAATTTTGTTTATCCATTTTCTTGTGGCTGAATACTTGGTTTGTTTGCAGGTTTGAGTGATTATGAATATTCATGTTATGACTGTTCAGGTCCCCCAGTCTTTGTACGTTCATTTCTTGTAGGTAAATGTCTAGGAGTAGAATTGTGGGTAAGTAAATGTATCTTTAATGTTTTAAGAATCTGCCAAACTGTCCTTCAGAGTAATTGTACCACTTGCACTCCTATCAACAATGGTAAGAGATCCATATGCCTCAAACCCTAACATTTGGTATTGTCAGTCTTTTTTATTTTAGCCATTAGTAGGCATTAGTGCAAAATCCACATGTGTTCTTGATTTTATTTCTTTCCCCTTCCCCCATCCATTATTGTGGGCCGTCTCTTAGGTCTTCAGATTTTTCCCATTCCACAAATTTCTGTATCCCACTCCCCCACACAAGGTTCCTCCAGAGAATCTTTCTCAGTTCAGCTATTCCCTCAAGCTGTTCTCCTAACTCTTTCTGAAATTTCTCTTGTCAATTGGCAAGAATGGTTAGCATTTGGTGCTACTCCTTCCTCCTCACCTTTTCGTTCAGCTCTCATTCCCCTGATGTCTCTGAAGTGAAGAATATGACAATGTTGGCCTCCTCCTGTTTTGAAGCTCTTTATTTCATTGCGTGTATCATAACACATTGTTTTTTCCTTCTATTTCTAACATCTGCTCCTCTCCCACCTTCCCTATAAATTGAGGGGTGCCTGAGAGATTCACTGATTGCCCATTATGTACACACACAGAGTCCAAATGTCTTAGCATTTAGGACTTTCCATAAATGCTGCCACTTTCCTCCATCTTTCCTACCACCCTCCCATGCCATGTGAACCGCAGTGCATAGCCGCACTGGCCACTTGTCAACGAATGTGAAATACAAGCCTGCAAACTTCATTTGAGGGAATATCACGGAGGTTTTAAAGTGAGAACTCTCCTAGTGTATCTAAAATATGGTTTCATTTGCATTTTTATCTTCCGTTCAATGTTTGCACGAAACTGAATTATCTGGGAAATATTATGAGAATGTTTACCTATTTCCTCAAGATTTGAAAGTTATTTGTGTATAAACAGATTGCTAATTGTTAAAATATTTTTCTAAGTATCTCTCCCCCACCAAAGCTCTATTCATTCATGCTGGGATTGCTAAATGAATTGAGCATGAGTGAGTTGTTTTAAACCCACAGTATGGTTTGCAAAGAAGCGTCCCTTTCCTCAATCCTTTCTTTGCTGTAATGGCTGCAGTAAACACTGGTGAGGCCAGAAGACAGTCTGTGCAGGAAGCACTGTGAGGGAGAGCAAGCTTTACAGGACCCCTCGTTTTATTTACATTCTCTTAAAGAATTGGAATTTTTTTTCTCTCCCTGCATAAATATTTCTGACAGAGGATAACTAAACATGCCAGACTGCTTTGTCAAGTGCTAGAGTATCCAGCGGTCTCCCCTGTCCTGAAAATTATCCCCCCTCCTTTAAGCTTCACAAACGTTCCCTGCCCCCATTTGCAGTCTGGTCTCCTTAAGATCCTGTGCCAGGTGCTGACTTGGAGCAGCTCTTCACTGGAGATGTAGCTTAAAGAAGGTACAAGTCAATTTATAAGAATAAAAGAAATGAACAAGGAAGTGTTGAATCACTACACTGTACCCCTGAAGCCAATATAACACTATGTTAACTAACTGGAATTAAAATAAAAACTTGAGGGACGCCTGGGTGGCTGTCGGTTAAACGTCCAACTTTGGCTCAGGTAATGATCTCTCGGTTCGTGAGTTCAAGCCCTGTATTGGTCTGTGTGCTGACAGCTCAGAGCATGGAGCCTGCTTCGGATTCTGTGTCTCCTCCTCTCTCTGCCCCTCCTCCACTTGCACCCTGTCTCTCTCTATCTCTCTCTCTCTCTCTCTCCCCAAAAATGAATAAACATTTGTAAAAGTTAAAAAAAAACTTTCGAAAAAGAGGGAAATGAGGGTAACCATTGGAAATTTCTCCTAGCATGCATTGTGTTACCTTAGGGGACCAAACATCTCAATTTTTTTATCTTAAATCCAGTAGATCAATTTTGTCCTGACACCGAGGCTAAATTTGGGATGTGAGTTGTTAAAGATCATCAGAGGCTTTCAAGTCTATCTTTAGCCCTGTGTCAACCAGGAGGGGAAACACGAAGGGCAGAAAGAGGAATATGCATGTTCTCTACTTATCTGTGGCCTGCAGGGTCAGGCCAGGAAGCTCCATGGGGGCATGAAGCTTGCCTTAGAGTCTTCCTCCCGTGTTCCCCTCCCTCGAGGACCCAGCCTGCTGCTTTCATACGGTACCACCTGTCTGCCGGGAAGCATTGCAGGGCTCTCTGCCCCCAACCTTTCTGCTACCTCTCCTCCAACAGGTGACTAGCCTGTGAAAAACTGACACTTGAATGATGAATTACTAAGCTCTTCCTCAGGCCTCACACACCTGCCCGCTCAGGGTGGGCAGGGGACAGGCACTATCACTCTCCCATTACAGACGGAACCGGGCTGCCAGGGTTGGGAGCAGTAAGCTCTGTGAAGTGGGAACTCAGTAGCCAGCACTTTCTGTTACATCTGTCACGCTGTGTCTGCATCTCTCCTCAGGACCAGGAGCTGTAGAATTTAGTGAGTTTGGATCTATACACCGTGTAGCAGTGTGTGACCTTGGGAAAACAATTTTATTTTTCGCTGCCTCTAATTACTCACTCACAAAGTGGAAATAATACTGTGACTTGTTTTCATGAGTACTAAACATGAGAATGCATATAAGTACTTAACATAGGACCTAGACCCCCATGAAGACGAAATAAGTTTTAGCTATTATTAATTATTAGCCCAGGGACATAATTTCCCACTGCCAATTTGAAGCTCAGCTTCTTGGTATAAAATTAATAATGAATCAGAAGTAGATAACGCATTTTCCACCCCTGCAATTGAACAGCTTTGGGCAATATTCAACCTCCTTGAGACTCAGTCTCCTTTTTGAAATAAGGGGTGGGAGCAGGCGATCCCGTAAATCTCTGTAGCTGCAAGAATCTGTGGTTTTAACTATGACTCCAAGTTTCTGATCTCTTCAGTGCAGGGGAAGAGAAAGACCAGAAAGGAACTTGCAAGTCCCTTTTCTCTTCAGATGGAGTAGAAGCACTGGGACAGCATTCTGTTTGTGCTGAGAAGTAAATTGTGAGGCATCCGGTGGCAATTCCAGATGGGAATCTGGCCAAAACGTTGAGCAAGTAGAGCTAACATTTATTGCATCTGCCCTTGTGCCAGACACTTCTCCAAGCCTGTGTGCCTTTACTGCACCCTAACAGGAGCCTGGGGGGGAGGGATCCGTGTGCACATTTCACAGGTTTCGCCACTGAGGCTCGTGGCGGTAGAACATCTAATCCAGGTCCTACAGCTAATGAGGGCAGAGCTGGGATTTAGACAGCAATCAGCCTGAGCCTAAAACCAGGAATGTGCATTCATCAATTGCATCATCACAGTGACCCCTTGTCTATGGGGTAAGTGAATCCTGGCTAAATCAGGCTATACTCAGCTGTCTTCTTCTCCAGATACCACACTGGGAGCATTGTTTCTATGCATTCCTTCAAATCATGGAAGGGCTTAGCAGAGATATTGTGTGAGCTCCGAAGTGATGCTGGCTTAGGAGTATTTCCCTTCACTTCCTACTCACCTTCGTGCACTCGTGGCACAGAACTGGCTCCGTATGTGCGGGAGCAGGGGCACGATGGGGCAGTCATCCTGCTTTGGGGTTCAGGGCAGCCACCCCATGGAGCTGGTCAAGACATCAAGAGCCTTCTATAGCAGTGAAAGGGGAGGGATCCCAGATGAACATTTCCTCAAGACCTACGCTGTGCCAGCTCCTGCATGAGGTCTTTGATGTGAACTGTGTCTCCATCTCTGCTGCTCTGTAACTAGATAGCGTCAGAACTTTCCACCATTCTGTTCCTCAGTTTTTAGCTGTGGAGAGAGGTGTTAAAGGCAACCAAAGATTGACCACTCGCACCGCACAGCGTGGGCATCCTAACTGCCTCCCAGTTGTGGCTGCATTGACCTCAATCTAATCCTGCAAACCCACCTGTGTTGCGGAGGGTGTGAGGTACAGGTGATCTACTCTCTGAATGCTAATTATAGTGATCATAGTTTTGAATTGAAAAAAAAATTCATTCTTCATCACCACATAATATGAATCTATTCTCCAGACAGTTTTCCTGTGTGGCTTCCATAAAAACTCACGTTTTTATGTAGAACTATTAGCGTGACCACCAGTAAACTAGATACTATATTTCCAGGGCATTGCCTAGAGATGTGCTCAGTAAACCTGAACATAAAAGAGGCTGCATAAAGTAAGATCCAATAGAACCATAGAAAATACCAATAGTAGAACCATAGAAAAATGTATGCATTGAAAAGATCATCTATCAGACATTTACAACTTGACTTTTACAATTCAGTTTTTCAGAAGAGCTGGTCAAGTCTATATGTTCCCCCCAACCCTAAAAAAAATCATCTTTTTCCTTTGTGAGAGACATCATTTTGGGACACAACAACAACACAACACTCCAACAATGGAATAGTAATTAAGGGAGCTCCCCAGCACTCCCAAGTTCACACGGTGGTTAATGGGAAATTTTACTGCTGCCAAGTGGATTGCCAATTCCATTTATTTCTGTTGCTGGCATTTCCTAAATTCTCCCAAAATGTCAATACTTTTTCAAAGCAAGCATCTGCTTTTAGTTTAAATGAATATGTCATGAGATTTTAGACAGGAATCCAAAAAGTTTTCTAAATTGACAAACTTAACAGGTCCTTAATTACTAAAAGAAAATATGGTGAAGCCTTATTTGCTTTCGCTAAATATCTGTCATTGAGATGGAGCCAGGAAAGTGAGATGATGCAAATGTTTTTACTTAACACATGAGAAAAACAGCCCCACTGCTATATAACCAAAGGGAAAATTCCCTGTGAAGCTACAAATGTTTAATGGCAAAATTTGCACATTATGAGCAAGATCTAATTTCTACTTAATGTTTCTCTCATGAAATCAATGATGAAGATGTTATTGGTCCCGGGAAGCCCTTCTCAGGACTTTTAGCCTTTTGGAAGGTCCTGGGGGGAACTTGAGAGAGTAGTTTTGCTTGCAGATTATTAGGAGATTTTTATTTACGTTGTGATGCCCGCATGGAGGACACAGAAACTAAGACTTGGATGCAGAATAGAGGCATCCACAACAGAGCTTCGATGACAGAGAAACTGCCTCTTCCCATTGCAGTATTTCTCAGTGCCCCCTCCACCTGCCCCCACTTCCAGCCTCCCCATCATCTGGCCAAATCAACTGGCCACTGTGACTGTGTCTTTGGCTCTGATTGTCCCCGGGGGTCTTCTTTCTTCCTAGCTTTCATCATCCTCTTATATTTCGCTTTATATCCAGGATCAATTGAACAGGCAAATCCCACACAGAGCCAGGGCAGAGTTTCTTAAAGCATAGGCTCAAGACTGCCCCCCTCAGCAGAATCACCTAAGGCGCTTATTAAGAATATTGATTTCTGAACCCTAGCCTGGACATACTGAATCTTAGGAGGCCTGGGATTCTGCATCTAACCGAACACACAATGATTCTTAGGCACTAAAATTTGAGGACTACTGATCTAGGGGAAAAGGGAAGACAAAATATTTTAGATCATCGGTCATCCACTAGTGCAGTCTCTTGATACTTCCTTATTTGGTGAATAAGGAAATGGAGGATGCTGAGAGCAATAAATATCACCTGATCCCGGACAGTTTTACCAACTCCCAGCTTCTCTTACCTATGTAAGGATCCCTAATAGTTCGACCAGTGCCAGTTGAACCCCCTAATGGGAGCTCTGACAGACCTTAGTGTGACATGAGTTTCCAAAGGGATTCAGACTGTTCCTTTCTGTGACTTCTAACCGAAGGTATGCCCATGGGGTATGTGCTAAGGTTTGATTTTATCCATCTACTCACAAGTTATGGGCTACTTCATTCAAGCTTTTTCTATGCGATTCAGAGAAACAACCTGTGGACTTGGTTACTTCAATCACATGCTTGGTCAGTTCAGAGGCAAATGTTATTTCCATATTTTTCCCCTTTTGAATCAACCTGTCAATTTAGTCTATTTCCCCTTTTGAATCAACCTGTCAATTTAGTCTAAACGGCTAGCAGAGTAGTCCTGTATAGATGGGGCTTACATTGAAAATGGGCTTCTGATTTCCCAAAACTGCTTATGATGGGTCCAAAATGAATGTGTTAGTAGGTTTTAATACTGGCCCAGGGGTGAGCTGTACTGTGGGAGTACATAGTAATTCCTGTTATTAAGAAATTTTATAATGTCTATTTGAAATCTTCTGCCTCTTTTATATCTTTTCATATGGGGATAACTGCCTAAACCTTTCTTTTCTAAGAAGCTTTCCTGGCTTTACTGAGGAAGAGGCTTGGAATTGCTCCTGATTCTTTATTGCCCAAATATTCACCTTTAGCAATCACCCCTAAAAATTCAGACCCACTCCTTTAAGTGGTTCGGGCATCAGCTGAGTGGATTCGGAACCATCAGCCTGCAATTGCAGTCTTTTCAGCTTGGTGTTTGCCTTTGAATGAGGTTTCCATGGGTAGTGACTGTTTCTTACAAGTGTGATTGTACATTTAGGGCAACATATTCATTTGGGTATTTAATTATGATTTAAGTTGTATTAAAAATCTATTATGGTATCAGAGGGAAAAAACACTCTGGTGTCTAGCTCTTGATTTTTTGTGAATAGTTTGAAATGTAGACGTATATTACTTTTGAGGAAATTTCAAAAAACACTACATTCTCCTTGATTTTAAAATTAACTAAACGAAGAAGAGGGAGATAGGTTTTAATGGGTGATTTTGGAAACATTGAACAAGCTAGTAAAAAGCAAAATATATATATATAGTACCTACTGTGTATCTCAGACAGAGGGAGGTCTGATAATTTGCCCAAAGAAACACAGCTAGTAAATGGTAGGAGAACTTGAAGGCAGTCTATCTGGTTTTTGAGTCTGTGCCTTTTTTTTTTTTTTAATTTTTTTAATGTTTATTTCTTGAGAGAGAAACAGTCTAAGTGGGGGAGGGGCAGAGAGAGAGGGACACACAGATCTGAAGCAGGCTCTGGGCTCTGAGCTGTCGGCATGGAGCATGACGTGGGGCTCGAACTCATGAACTGGGAGATCATGACCTGAGCCGGCGTCGGACACTTAACTGACTGAGCCACCCAGGCACGCCTTGAGTCTGTGCTTTTAACTGCTATGCAGAGTTAAGGTAGTGAAGCTGCTTTAGCTGTGCCTGGTAAGTAGGAAGTGCTCAATAAATAAAAAACTGTACTTGTAATTTTCTTATGCTTCTAAAGCTTGAAATGCTTCTGTCTAACTTAGGATTTCTTCTCTAATATTGAAAGAGCTGTAGAAATGGAGATATAAAATGAATGATTATATTACCCACCTCTGTCAAATTTGATTAGAATACCAAGATGCTTATTTAAGGTTTACAAAGATCTAGGAATAAAATAGTAAAACCACATTTATAAAAATTAATTTAGCAATTATTGAATTTCTACTATGTACAGTTCACTTTACTAAAATTATTTAACTTCTACTGTGTACAGATCGCTAGTATAAAAGAAGTAAGGTTAATAAGACATGGGTCTTGCCTGTGAAGGAGCGTAAAACCTAGTAATGGTCCCAGAGTGCCCAACATTTAAGAGAGTAGATGCAGAAGTGTTGAGGGTGGCCTACCCACGGAACAGGACACATGTGAAGTTCTGAATTAGAGTCCTGGTGTCACAGTAGCTGTGTGCTGGAAGGCACACCACTTAGCTCTCCAAATCTCAGTTTATTCATGTTGGGGTATAGTTGCTGGTATTGTTTTCTAAATCTTAAAAATGGAAATACTGATGCCTAATTCATTATACTTAGGGAGAATTAAAATGAATAATGCAAAAGAATCACTTACCGGGTCCTTAGCCGAGAGTAAAGGTTCAGCAAACAGCTATCAGGAAATGGGAAGCCTTAACAACTTGCCTGCATGTCCCACTCCCTGGTGGACAGACGCTCCTTCCTTGGGAGACAGGGGCAGGGGTGCTTTGCATGCTGCACCAGGGTCTTGGGGAAGAAAATGAGTTGGAGCTCAGTCACCCTTTAAATATTGACCTGAAGAACAATGGGCAGCTGCCCCTTTGGAGGCCCTAACAGGGCTTCCAGATGGCTGTTCCCCTGCCATCTTTTTCCTTACAGAGATACATAAAGAAAACTATAAGAAAGGTAGCATATGTATGTTTTCTAATTTTGTTATATGTTTAGTAGGTCTGATGAGGGATCATGCTTTGAGCTTGTGAGTCAGCTGGTGATAATCCATTGCACAGGGAAAACATCATTGAGTGGAGGGGAGGGGAAAGCCATCTGTGAAGTGTCAGGCATGAATACCAAGCTGAGAGGCCACGAGACCTATATGAGGCCTTCCTTTTCACTTGGGACCAGGGCAAATCACTGAGGCCCTCTGAGTCTCATTTCCCACTAGTTTACGTCAAGGAGGATGGATTATAGCCATAATTCTCAAATCTGAATGGCTGTCATATTCATATGGAGAGTTTCCTCTTAAGAAGCCCAGCCTCAGAACAAAAAGGTCTTTTTAGAAGCACCTTAAGTGATTTTAAAGTACACTGAGGGTAGAAAAGCAATGGAGTCGGTTATCTCTCAGGTTCTGTAGGATAAATGCCAAAGTCCACCCAGTCTGGGTGGACTAGTGTGTACCTGGTTATGTTTGGAATGTTGGTCAGAACCATATTATGGAAGGTTTTAAACGGTCTATCTGTATGCAGCAGGGCATTAATGAAGATTTTTATATAAAGGAATGGGTTGAAAGCAGCGCTGTAGAAAATATGTATTTGTCAGTTCTCTGCATGTAGTAGAAGGAGAAGAAAGAGGGGACTAGAAGCAGGTTGTGAACTAAGCTGTTAGCAAGCAAAACTGAGTAAGGTGTAGTCTATTCAATAGAATTATAGTAATATGGTCACTGATTTTTAATTAATATGAGGCAATTAGTAGAGAAATATGTGCTGTAATGTGGATAGGAAAAGAGATGCCTCTGAAACAGGAAATGAGTTGAAGTGAAGTTCAGTTCTCACGTGTAATGTATGACCAAAGAAAGTACTGTTGAGATTAATCCTCTGTAAATTATTATGTCAAAACCACACCTATTTCACAAGCTCCCACCAAAGGCTGAGCAAAAAGAGAGACTACAGAAGAAATGCCTCTTCTTACCATTTCTCTCCCTTTCAGAAACAAAACAACAACAAAATTATTGCTTACCAATTCCTTGGGCTTTTGTAAAAAACATTTAAAAATATCTGTTAAGATGGCATGTGCCTGACACCTGTTGGGGTCTAATGACTCTCAAAGGCTCCCAGGGAAAAGCAGAATCACCTGAGAATGCAGAGCCAAGAGGAAACGTCCTTTCTGCCTGGTCTTTGCATCTTGCAATACTCCTGTACTAAACAAAATTACGTGATGAGCTATTTTTCTGAAAATGTGTCAGTCCCTCAAGAGAATAATAGAGATACAGCTTTTCATAAAGAATCAAGCTCCCTGGGGCACCTGGCTCAGTCGGTTAAGCGTCCGACTTCGACTCAGGTCATGATCTTATGGTTTGTGAGTTCGAGCCCCACTCCGGGCTCTGTGCTGACAGCTCAGAGCCTGGAGTCTGCTTCAGATTCTGTGTCTCATTCTTTCTCTGCCCCTACCCAACTTGTGCTCTGTTTCTTTTTGTCTCTCAAAAATAAATAAATGTAAAAAAAAAAAAAAAAAAGAATCAAGCTCCCTGTGAATAACTGTGATGCTAACTTTTCCACTGTGTCATATGAATGGTAATGGACAGCCTCAAATATTTAGATTCCTAGATGTCATTAAGTGGTCATTAATCTCACTGAAATCATATATAAAAAGTTTGAGTTGCCGTTCTAACTGATGTGAGCCTGACCAATGAGAATCATTAAATCTTTCCTGTCAAATTGTTGTGGGTTTTTTTTCCTGCTGATTTTGAAGAATATCCAAGCTCAATTATGTCCCGGGGAACTCAATCTTCAGCTTTAATTTCCTAAATCCAAATCTTTTTGTGGATTTTGGGAGGATTTCCAAATTAATGTTAATAAAGACTTATGAAATCCTTGGCAAAAGAGTTCTGCTAAGCATGAGATCAATAGTCAAATTATCAAGATTAAAAAATAAGCTTTACTTTACAAGTGCCCATGGAAGAAGTACCTCAAGGTATATTCTAGATTAAAAACGCAAAGTATGTAAA
Source organism: Panthera uncia (assembly GCF_023721935.1). Taxonomy (NCBI): domain Eukaryota; kingdom Metazoa; phylum Chordata; class Mammalia; order Carnivora; family Felidae; genus Panthera; species Panthera uncia. Next base: position 60,910,610 of record NC_064809.1, on the reverse strand, counting down.
CATCCTGGACTTCCATAGAGCCTAACAGACACTCTTTAAATGTTTGTTGACTAAATGATTGAATCAATAAAAAAGCAGCACTAAGACAGCTGTGATGCAAATTTCTTATAACCCTGCAACTTTCAAGCCACATCCCAAAATAATCCACTGAAGGACGCAGGTGTTTCACCTTGATACCAGGGGCAGGAGTGTGCATCAGGAAGAGCCCGGTTAGCTCTGCCCCCAGTAAGAAGAGGAGTGCATGGACAGCCACCTCCCTTAGGAAATGGCTAACACGTAATAGATAATGATAGATGCTTGCTAAACCCAACAGTTAAATGGAAGGTCTTTGCTGGAAACATGTCTTTTTTTTCAAGGTCTATGATAGAAGACTCCTTTCTAGGTAAAATCGCCTTGTAGCATGCTCCTTCTAGTACTTGGAACTGACGCTTGTGGAGTCAATATTAGTTTTTCCTCTACAGATCTTCATCCTACAGAGACTGAAGCCATAGGGGGCTTGCAGCAGGAGCTACACTGCGCTGTCTTTGCTAATTTATGGAGCAATTCTGCTGAAATCTCAGTATGCTAACAAATTACCAGAGAATCTTTTTTTTTTTAATTTTTTTTTTTAACGTTTATTTATTTTTGAGACAGAGAGAGACAGAGCATGAACGGGGGAGGGGCAGAGAGACAGGGAGACACAGAATCGGAAGCAGGCTCCAGGCTCTGAGCAGTCAGCCCAGAGCCCGACGCGGGGCTCGAACTCATAGACCGCGAGATCGTGACCTGAGTTGAAGTCGGACGCCTAACCGACTGAGCCACCCAGGCGCCCCAGAGAATCTTTTTTAAATGTAGGGTTTGATTCAGGAGGTCTGAATGGGGCCAGAAGCTTTGCATTTCTAACAAGCTCCTGGTGGTGGTGATGATACTTGTCCAGGACTCACACTTGGAGCAGCAAGGTCATGAGAGGTGGGTTTCTAAGTAGTTAGAAGAAGCAGATGTGGTGTGATGGAAAAGCACTGGATCTCGACCCAGAAGACTGGTTATATGAACATGATGAGTCACTTGACTTTTCTGAATCCACGTTTTCTCATTAGAAAAATGAATATGATAGGACAGTAAACACCTGCTGTGTGGGATTGTTGTGAAAATTTATAATGTTACGTGAAAAGTGACCAGAGTCTATATGGTACATTGCTGAGTAAGTGATTGTTGATCCTAAATAGTGAAAACGTAGGCACATAAGTCTATAGTGGTAACTGGTAAAGATGGGGGGACTCTTAAGCTGTGTGCTTTCTATACTTCCAGGGATTCTATTTTTTTATTCCACTGCTTAGCAAGTGTCCAGTGTTTGTGAAATTGTATGTGTAGCAAAGTTGATCACTGCCACTGTATATTTTTGGCTTCAAAATATCGATATCAGGATAATGACCCGGTGTTTCCCCCATGGCACTAGCAGGAAAGAGAACTGCTACCCAAAACATTGGTAATAACTTTGGGGCCTCGAGTCCTCTTCGAACCAGAAACAATTACTTTCAAGAAAAGACTAAAATGGAGAAGACAGAACCAGCCCAGATTTTCAATGAAAATGTGATGAATAAATAGCTGATCGTTCTTTGCCAGCCAGTAGTCACAGTACCTCCTAACTTCATAAATTATGTATAAATGGATCCCTCTTCAATGTAAAAGCAAAGGTTCACATGAGCAGTTTGGCTGGCTTGTGCCTGACGGGTGGCTCGGCCACCGTGGCACCCAGCCTGTATTGGTACAGCTCGTCCTCCAGGGGCTCAGCACATCGTTCACATCATTGTAAACCGGCTCCCTCGAGTGCCTCCACATTGCTCCTCTGGTGGTCAAGCTTTCTGGTTAACGAACTTGTAACATATTAATATCTTTTTTTAAGTTTATTTAGAGACAGAGAGTGGACAAGGGGCAGAGAGAGAAAGAGAGAGAGAATCCCAAGCAGGCTCCACACTGTCAGTGCAGAGCCCAACGCAGGACTCAAACTCACGAACCATGAGATCATGACCCGAGCCGAAACCAAGAGTTGGACGCTTAACTGAGTGAGCCACCCAGGCACCCCGAAACATGTAAAATATTAAATAAAACTCTCAAAAAGTGTATAGCAGGAAATAGAAGGTAGAAAAATCAGTGAATAACCTGCAGCATCATTTACACCTCTTTCCACTTAGAATTCAGAGACAGAAACTGTTAGTACCTTGAGACAATCTAGTTTAATTCATTTGCAATGTAATCCAGAGGGAATCAGTAATCTTTGCTAAAAGAAATGAGATTTTACATCTAATCAGAGGATTTAAACACAGTGTTATTAAAAGATGTTGTTTTTTCCCTCTTTATGACCTCCAGGTCCCAGGAGAAAAAAGAAGAGGCTATCACCTTATTGAAGAACTCCATTAAATACGGCCCAGAGTTTGCAGATGCATATTCAAGCTTAGCTTCATTGCTGGCCGAGCAGGTAATTGTTTCCTTTGAACTTCACATATTTTTTTAAAATGTTTATTGTTGAGGAGTACCTGGGTGACTCAGTCAGTTATGTGTCTGACTCTTGATTTCAGTTCCAGTCATGATGTCACAGTTCATGAGTTTGAGCCCCACATTGGACTCTGTGCTGACAGCATGGAGCCTGCTTAGGATTCTCTGTTTCTCCCTTTCTCCGCCACTCCCCCACTTGCCCTCTCTCTGTCTCTCAAAAAAAAAAAAAAAAAAACAAAACTTAAAAGTTTTTGCTGTTGAATATATAAATTAATATTACCCAGATTTTGGTACCAATGAGTCAGTTTGTAACCCCATATTGAGCAACTAATTTCTAGGTCTGTTTTCTTCTTGACAGAAATTATAAGCCTAGCTTCTTACCCCAATACTCTCTGTGTACTGAAGGTAGCCTTTAGACAAAGATTAGAGGTCATTAGAGGTCATTCATGTATTCTATATCACTTTGGGGCAAAATCTCTCAAGAATAATACACGGTATTTGCTAGTTTTATTGCTATTTCTTATATTTTTCTGGGGACTTGTTAATGGAATCAGATCTCCAAACTCAATGTGGAACCAATTACTGATAATAGATCCTGTGTCTCAATACCTGTTAAAAGATCGCAGAGGCTTATAGAACAGGCTCTGAAGAGATAACATTTCTCATGGTATACAGGGATATTCTTATTCCCCTTCTCTCTTCACTTGTGTCTAAATGATTGGATACTATTTTTCAGTGTTCTGGATGCATGCCCCCTGCTAAGGGGAAACAAGCATAAACTGTCTTCTCTAAACTGATGATGCAGTTTTGTTGACACACATAAGTGCCCTCAAAAGACAGTGGATTCTGCTATGACACAATTGGCCAGGTTGTCTTTAAAATCAAAGTCAACACCTTCAAAAGATGCCCTGCAGCATTCAGTTGGTTGAAATGTAATGAATGATTTGATACTGATACATGATTTGATATCAGTTACATAGATGTGCAATTTGCATTGAAAAAATTTTGGATGTTTCAACAAGAAGCAAATTTAGAACTTTCTGTGGATATTTAAGTGTCAGAAATGATAAGACTAGTTTTCATGCTCTAATATTCTCTGTATAGTGTAGGTGGGCTTTAGACAGAAGCTCAGGTCTGTGGTGGGTGATTTCAATGCATGTTTTAGCATAGTGGTTAAGCTGATGTGATGATGATTGTGTTCTGTTATACACTGGCGGTCCTCAACTACCTTTGGCTTGTGTTGAAGCAGAGACTGTGGGAACTTTCTGCTTAACCAACTGAGCCACCCAGGGACCCTTGGACACTGTGGGAACCTTCTGAAACAAAGATTGACTGTCTCGATCCCTTTTTCTCACCTCATCCTGGCTCGTTCGTTTTCATAAGAAGACCTTTATCCTCCCCTCCCTCCCCCTGCCCCACCCTGTCTGGCTGGGTGTCTGGCAGTTACTCACACATGCCAAGCATGCTTCTCTCTTGGAGCCTCTGGACTAACTGTTTCCTTTGTCTGCAAGTTTTCTCTCAGACATCTTAGGGTATCCTTCCTCACGTCATGCTGGTTTCTGTGCAACGTTACCATATCCGAGGGGTTGTCTGCAATTACCCTTCTTAACTAGCAACCTCACCCTTACTGACCACCATGTTCTCTAAGGTGGGCAAGACCACCTTGCCCTGCCTTATGTTTCCCAAAAGTATGTATCACCATCTAACATATGTTTGTCTATGATCGTTCTCCCACCACTAGAATATTTAACTCATGAGAATGACTGTCTCTTCTATTCATGGCTGGTTCCCAGTGTCTGTCACGTTATATGCAATCAATAAATATTGAGTGAATAAATGAATCCATATGAACTGGAGAGCATATGGTCCCTCCAATCCAGTATATAGCCTAAATTTTATTCTTACATTACAGTACAACTAAGCCTGTGGGCCACACTGTTTTGCAATTGATCATACCTATATGTGATGATTTTGTCCTACACGGAGCGATAGTATGAGGGCCACTGTGAGAAATTATTCTTTGTAACCATAGAGTCAGGAGTAGGGGTGAGGACAGCACCTGCTGCATCATTCAGTGGCTTCTTTATGAGGATTCAGGAGAAATTTCTCTCATCTCACCGTTAGGAAAGGCTCAGCTTCTCCTGAGTTACAAGCTTTTTGCTTTATTTTTAATCTAATGCAGGAAAAATCTTGGAAATTCTGAAAAGGGTCAAGTGTATTTCCATCCCCCTTTCCCCATCCTCTAACAACCATCTAGACTGTATATTCTGCTCTTCTCTATGTGCTGCTTTTACTGCCGGGTTTATCATTTTCCTTAATTTATTTTATTCAGTTTTTGTTTTCAATTTTTATTTTTATTATTTTTCTTGGATGTTTTCAGTTTTTAAAAGCTACCTCAATTTCTTCGTGGAATAATGAGGTATAAGTAAGTAAATACAGTTGACTCTTGAACAATGAGGGGGTTAGGGGCACTGGCCACCTGCACAGTTGAAAATCCACATACTGACTCCCCCAAAACTTAACTACTAAAAGCCTATTGACTGGAAGCCTTACCAATAACATAAATAGTTGGTTACATATATTTTGTATATTATATGCATTATATACTGTATTCTTATAACAAAGTAAGCTAGGGAAAAGAAAATGTTATTAAGAAAATCATAAGGAAAAAACACTTACGGCACTGTGCTATATTTATCGAAAAAAAATCCACGTATAAGTGGACCCACGCTGTTCATACCTATGTTGTTCAAGGGTCAACTGTAAATAAAGCATTCCACCAATAGTGCCCACTTCATATCTTTTTTTTCCCCAACTCACCAGGACAGATAATAAACATTTAACTGTTCCTTCTTGATGAAAATTATGCTTAAAGTAAGTAATTATACTTAAGTAAGATAAATTATATTGTCATTTACCTAAGACCAGTGATAACACAGTATGTTGTTTTGGGGGAAGTTTTTTACAGATATGAGTAGAACTTGTATATATTCATATACTTCTGTCTTCCTAAAATGCCGTCTTTTCTTTATCCCCTATAAATCCTGCCGAGTTTTCAAGATCCAATTCAACTCCCACATCTTCCTCCGAAATTTCTCCACCTCCCCTTCTGGTGGGGAGTCATGTTTCCTCAGAGCTCCTTTTTTAAAAAAGTGTTTATTTATTTATTTTGAGAGAGAGAGAGAGAAAGAGAGCACACACAAGTTGGGGAAGGGCAGAGAGGGAGGGAGAGAGAGAATCCCAAGCAGGGATCCGCACTGTCAGCACAGAGCCTAACTTGGGGCTCAATCCCACGAACCGTGAGATCATGACCTAAACTGAAACCAAGAGTCAGATGCTTAACTGACTGAGTCACCCAGGCACCCCTCCTCGGGGCTCCTGTAATGTTAATGGGAACACATACCAACATGCAAACCAATCACATATTTTTATTTCTTGAGTTAATATCTTGAACTATAATCTAAGCAATTTTTCAGGTTTATTTTCTTTACAAGACCGTAAGTTATTTTAAGAAAAGCAGTGTCTTCTTTAGATACCTATTTCTTTTCCAGGGCTTAGGATAGTTTACTGTGTAATGCAGTCATTCAGACAGTGTGTCTTCACTTGATTTACTTTGGGATTCAGTTACTCTGTAGTGTGATACTAAGAGCAATTGACAGGGGACTAAGAGACCTAGTTCTAGACCTTACTCCATAGTTAACCAACTACACAGACTTGGGTGAGGAGTACTTAACCTCTCTGGGCCCCAGTTTCCAAATAAGAAAATTGATAAATATTCTAGATGATCTTTACTGCATCTATGGCATCAACATTTTGAGTGCCTGAAATTAATCTTCTTTAACGTCAACTAAGTGATTTTTAGTCCTTTTTTCTGACATTCTTCGTATTAACTACCCTTTCTAGATATTTCACTTGGCAATTCATTAGAATTGTTCTTTACCTTTTTTTTTTATTCGAGTACAATTAACATACACTGTTACGTTAGCTTCGGGTGCACAATATAGTGATTGAATAATGCTATACATTACTCAGTGCTCAGCAGTATACGTGTACTCTCAATGCCCTTAGTGCTAAGGCATTTTTTAATGAATACTCTATGGTTCCACTGTAATTAGTACTATTGTTTCTATACAAATACAGCATTAATATGTTAATACTGTGAAAAGTGATTTGCCTTAATCAATATCTGTAAGCTTCACTTGTGTTTTCTTTCTAAATCGATGAGCTCCAAGTTGATGAAAAGCTATTCTTCTAAAAATGTGACCTTGAAATTTCCTGCAGTCCCTTCTGCAGTGTCTTGCTATTAACTAACACATTTTATAGAAAGTGAAAGTTTGAAAAGGACAAGAAATATACATTTTCCTCTGTTATGTTTAAGAAGTATCAGATGCCTTATTTAAATTCAGTTATGGGATATTTCATTTTCGTGAACCACAGTGATAAATTGAGGTAAAGTCATTGCGTGTCACATAGTTGAAGTTATGAACAATTTTTAAGAAGAACAAACTGCAATCATCATATTTTCTTCCATACAAGGGTCACATCTTTTGCCAGGCTTTCTTACTCGAAGTTCAAATGTAAAATGCAATGAGATCTAAGAACGTAATTGAAAGATTGGAAGGTTTTCTCTTTGCTCCTTTGGGCAATTGATTTTAACATCAAAGAGAACAGCTGTTGGGCATAACTCAGGATTGCCTTCCCTCTCTGACTTTCAACATTTTGTCTTCATGTTTTGAATTCTTTAGTAATAAAAGAAGGCTTCAGAGGCACAAGCAAGGCACAGAGAAACTGGTAGAGAAAAATCCACCAGCTTAACATTCTTCAGTAGCAAATGAATTCATTTCTTGGTGGCACAACCTTACTTAATAACTTTTGAGCATTTCAGACTCTCAGAGTATATCAAAGCAGTGACCACAAACCTTGGTCACTCTGTAACACACTTGTGAAACCATCCCTTCACTTAACAGGTTATCTTCCAGTGTCACCTGGACACATGCATGGCCCATGCATACTATGGTCATGGGCCAATCTAATGATAGAAAATGGTTTCCTACACTGAGCTAAAGTCAGTCATCCTATAATTTGCTCCCTTTGAGCTCATTCTAACAGAGAGCTTGTTGCACATAGCTGAAGAACACAGCTATGTTATCACTTCTCTAATTATCACTTTCAAAGCTAACCTTGTTTCTTTCACCTTGTTTCTCTTTTACCCTGGTTTCCAAATTCTTTGCTTCTGGTCATGTTGCTTTGCATAGCCTCTGGACTGTCCATTTTCTCTATGACAGTATACTTCTCATATTGAACTGTAGTTCAGCAAGGTCAGGGTGGAATAGAAATGCTTCCCTGGCTTGACATCCCTTGTGTCTAATAAATGATGCCCTAAAATGAATGATACTGGTTATCTGGCATCCACATGATGCTTTGGCTCACATGGGAGATACAGTCAACGGAAATTTCTTTTTCTTTTTTTTTCTTTTTTCAATATAATTTATTGTCAAGTTGGCTAGCATACAGTGTATACAGTGTGCTCTTGGTTTCGGTGGTAAATTCCCATGATTCTTCACTTATGTACAACACCCAGTGTTCATCCCAACAAGTGCCCTCCTCAATGCCCATCACCCATTTCCCCCTCTCCGCCGCTCCCTGTTTGTTCTCTGCATTTAAGAGTCTTTTATGGTTTGCCTCCCTCCCTCTCTGTAACTATTTTTCCCCCCTTCCCTTCCCTCATCGTCTTCTGTTAAGTTTCTCAAGTTCCACATATGAGTGAAAACATATGATATCTTTCTTTCTCTGACTTATTTCACGTAGCATAATACTCTCCAGTTCCATCCACGTTGCTGCAAATGGCAAGATTTCATTCTTTTTCATTGCCAAGTAGTATTCCATTGTATACATAAACCACATCTTTATCCATTCATCAGTTCACGGACATTTAGGCTCTTTCCATAATTTGGCTATTGTTGAAAGCGCTGCTATAAACATTGGGATACACGTGCCCCTATGCATCAGCACTCCTGTATCCTTTGGATAAATTCCTAGTAGTGCTATTGCTGCGTTGTAGGGCAGTTCTATTTTTAATTTTTTGAGGAACCTCCACACTGTTTTCCAGAGCTGCTGCACCAGTTTGCATTCCCACCAACAGTGCAGGAGGGTTCCCATTTCTCCACATCCTCTCCAGCATCTGTAGTTTCCTGATTTGTTCATTTTAGCCACTCTGACTGGTGTGAGGTGGTATCTCAGTGTCGCTTTGATTTGTATTTCCCTGGTGATGAGTGATAGTCAACTGAAATTTCTAAACAATGTGAACACTTGTTAGTCCAGGTCTCACCCATTTTGCAGGCATGTTTTTACAGCCTGGATAAGAGGATTCATCTTTATCTGTATTTAATTTCAACTTCTTTATTATAATCAGCCTGGAAATTTCAGGTGTTCTAGGACTTTTTAGTCCTTTTTTCTGACATTCTTTGTATTAGCTACCCTTTCCAGATATTTTACTTGGCGAATTAAGAATAGTTTCTAGCTACTCATTTATGTATTTGGTTTAAAAAAATGCTGCAGAGATGAGTAGCAGGTTAGAAAGCCCTACATTGTGTTTGTAGGATCTTCTCTCCATGTTAACCTCTATTTTACCCAAGACTCTTTAGGTACAGTTATTTAATTTTTGATTAACTGATCAAATCATATTAGCATCTAGCTCACCTCGTCTTATCTACTTGGATGTTGTGAGACACTGTGTCAGAAACCTGCTGAAACCCTTCCCCTGATTGAAGGTTGTGAGTCTATTAAAAAAAAACAACAACAAAAAAACACAAGTGTCATTTGCCATGCCTTGTTGCTCTTACTGTATGCATGCAGCTGTCTGTTGACACCTCTTCCCATCCTCACTGCTGGTAAAACTGTGAGGGTGATAATCCCTTCTGGGATTTATCTGAGACTAACATTGTATTCCTTGCTCTGTTGGAACCTGAAGGCAACAAGTAATTCTGTTGGGGCACGGTAGAGAAATTGAGAAAGGGAAATTTGAAAAATGGGTTAATAAGTCGAAAAGATATTACATGCTGGAGCCTTTTAAGGCCCACAGTGGAGCCCAAATTTGACATTGATAGATAATAAGAAGCAAAGGCAAGTGTCTACGCAAAGGGTTATAAAACAGGAGAGGAAGAAAATATGTGGAAATATGTGGGATATTGTGAGGAGGCTTTTAAATGCCGTGCAGTGTGAGTAGTTGAGAGCCTCGTTTCTGGCACAAAGTGTGGGAATGGACAGACGTTATTGTGGAAAAAGAATCCCTTTGTGTTTAAGAACTGTTTGTAGGTGAAGGCTGAAAGGAAAAGAAAACGGAAAATTAAAAATTCCAGGGCAGAGCACCTTAAGGACTGAGAAGACACATGGTCACTGAACGCCATGGGGAAGCCAAGGAGAAGGGAGAATTTAGGAAAGGAGGAAAAGAGGTCAGCTTCCACATTCCTTTTCTATTACACAAGTAATATGAAAATGTAAAATGAAAAGTGGGGAAAAGTCAGAGAAAATAAAATATACCTTTCATTAATATGATATCTAGAAACAACAAATATTATTATTTTTTAATACCCTGCAAGTCTTGCAATATAAATATTTTGTTTTCATACATTCACAAGTAATTTGTGTCCTATCCTTTTCACTTGCCATTAAATTATGCATATCATACATATTCATGGCTTTCATAAATACCATTTTTTTAACGTTTTTAAATTTTTTTAAGTTTATTTATTTATTTTGAGAGAGAGTGTGCTGGAGGGGCAGAGAGAGGTGGGGAGAGAGAATCTCAAGCAGGTTCTGTGCCATTAGTGCAGAGCCTGATGTGTGGCTTGAACCCATGAATGGTGAGATCATGACCTGAGCCGAAACCAAGAGTTGGACGCTTAAACTGAACGAACCACCCAGGAGCCCCCAGTGTATTTCAATATTAAATTATCCTTCTCTACGTGATCCCACCATTCTTCTGTTCTTTTATTTTAGTCTTTTTTTTTTTTTCTTCATGCAAAGTTGGGAATAATTGTTTAGTAATAATGAAATAATCTTAGGGTAATTTGTAAGGGTGAAACACCTTGCAAATAGCAAGCTTTCAAGACACAGGAAAAATAAGATCACCAAAATCCCATAATGTATTTTAAATTTATAAAATAGTCTGCTGGACTCATCTGGTGATTGCAAGATAAAATGAATTTTATTCTGTTTTTCAAAAGAATGGTAAAGGGGGCACCTGGGTTGCTTAGTCAGTTAAGAATGCAACTCTTTTCTATTTATTTATTTTTTTTAATTTACATCCAAGGTAGCAGATAGTGCAACAGTGATTTCAGGAGTAGATTCCTTAATGCCCCTTGCCCATTTAACCATCCCCCCTCCCTCGACCCCTCCAGTAACCCTCTTGTTTGTTCTCCATATTTAAGAGTCTCTTATGTTTTGTCCCTCTCCCTTTTTTTATATTATTTTTGCTTCCCTTTCCCTTATGTTCATCTGTTTTGTAGCTTAAAGTCCTCATATGAGTGAAGTCATATGATATTCATCCTTCTCTAATTTCGCTTAGCATAATACCCTCTAGTTCCATCCACATAGTTGCAAAAGCAAGATTTCATTCTTTTTGATTGCCGAGTAATACTCCATTGTATATATATATACCACATCTTCTTTATCCATTCATCCATCAATGGACATTTGGGCTCTTTCCATAATTTGGCTATTGTTGAGAGTTCTGCTATAAACATTCGGTTGCATGTGCCCCTTCAAAACAGCACACCTGTATCCCTTGGATAAATGCCTAGTAGTGCAGTTGCTGGGTCATAGGGTAGTTCTATTTTTAATTTTTTGAGGAACCTCATACTGTTTTCCAGAGTAGCTCCACCAGTTTTCATTCCCACTAGCAGTGCAAAAGAGATCCTCTTTTTTCCACATCCTCACCAACATCTGTTGTTGCCTGAGTTGTTAATGTTAGCCATTCTGACAGGTGTAAGGTGGTATCTCATTGTTGATGAGTGATGTTGAGCATTTTTTCATGTGTCGGTTGGCCATCTGGATGTCTTCTTTGGAGAAGGGTCTATTCATGTCTTTTGCCCATTTCCTCACTGGATTATTTGTTTTTTGGGTGTTGAGTTTGGTAAGTTCTTTGCAGATTTTGGATACTAACCCTTTATCTGATATGTCGTTTGCAACTATCTTCTCCCATTCCATTGGTTGCCGTTTAGTTTTGCTGATGGCTTCCTTCACTGTGCAGAAGCTTTTTATTTTGATGAGGTCCCAGTAGTTCATTTTTGCTTTTGTTTCCCTTGCCTCCGGAGATGTGTTGAATAAGAAGTTGCTGTGGCCAAGGTCAAAGAGGTTTTTGCCTGCTATCTCCTCAAGGATTTTGATGGCTTCCTGTCTTACATTTAGGTCCATAAATACCATTTTAATGGCTACTTACTAGTTATCAAAATGATATATTCTAATTTACATAATAAATTAGCCCAACTTTTGTACACTTGGGTTCTGTGTATGTGTGTGGCAGTGTGCTTTTCCTTTCTTTTTTTTTAATTGTTTTTAAGTTGATTTATTTATTTTGAGAGAGAGAGAGAGAGAGTGAAGAGGGGAGGGGCAGAGATAGAGAGCAGGGGAGGGGCAATTGAGAGGGAGAGAGAGAATCCCAAGCAGGCTCTGTTCTGTCAGCACAGAGCCCAAAGTGGAGCTTGAACCCATGAACTGTGAGATCATGATCTAGTGGAAATCAAGAGTCAGATGATTAACCGACCAAGCCACCCAGGCACCCCAAACTTTTCCTTTCTTATGGCTTTTCCAAAAAAATATTTTGAGTCATTTCTAATGATAGATTCCTAAAAGTGGAATTCTCACATCAAAGAGTATCAACATATTTCAGTGAGATACCTTACTACATTGTTCTTGAGATACATTACTAATTTGCTTTCTGAAAGAGTGATACCAGTATTCTCTGCTGCCAACAGTATCCAGCCTTTAAGTGTTGAATGTTAGTGGAACATTTAAGTGGAAATAGCATGTGGGCAGATGGCAGTGAGAAAGATTAGGACTGGGAAGATGGACTTAGGACTTCAAATAAATGGAACCATATTATGAGTAGGTAATTTCTCTGAGGGGAAAATGAAGAATAGTGTGTGTGTGTTGGGGGTGGGGTGGATAACTTAAAGAATTTTTTAACCTGATTATTTTACAGAGAGAAATATGAAGTTCAGAGAATTAAGTGCCTCTTGAGGTCGGACAAATAACTAGTGTCAGGACCAGGACTAGAGCCTGGTCTCTTGACTCATTGGCACTGCTCTTTCACTGTATGACACCGAGGTCCCATGATTGGACCATGGTAATGGGTAGGGTCAATGAGGTAGAGTGTGGAGGGAGTGGAAAGGAAAGAGAGAAGTGATAGAGGAAAGCCAGGAGGGTGAGTTGTCATAGATGTTAGATACATTAAAAAAAAAAATCCAGAAAAAAAAAACTGATATGCCTGTTTGTCTACTGCAGCAAAGAAGTCAAGAAGACTGAGAACAGAAAATAAACTCTTAGATTCGAAGTCAAGGTGGTCTCGGGCTTACTGTTCTCTCCTGGGTCTCCATTAACACTCAGAGCTGGCTGTACTCCAGCTTCACAGATAGGATTGTAAACATTTATAAGCTCACCATCATTTTTAACCAGCCTACTCTTGCAATAGATTATATAGCTTGCATTACACTATCAGTAAAGGAAAAAAAAAATTAACACTGCTTATGACCCTGACCTACTGTAAATTGTTGCTAGCCTCAGGTTTATAGCCTCTTGAAAAACTCAATTAATTAATTTCATAACACTTAAAATATTTTTCTTTTATGTATTTTGGGATATGACTTCACATGATATAGGAATGAAAAGAAATTGGAGCAATAAAATATAAGTTAGGAATATAGACCAAGAGTGAAAAGTCTCCTGCCATCCTTTGGGTAGATTCAGCCACATATATTGTGGCCAAATCAACTTGAACTAGACCCTACCTTGGGGTACCTGGGTAGCTCAGTCGGTTAAGTGGCCGACTTCAGCTCAGGTCATGATCTCACGGTCCGTGAGTTCGAGCCCCGCGTCGTACTCTGTGCTGACAGCTCAGAGCCTGGAGCCTGTTTCGGATTCTGTGTCTCCCTCTCTCTCTGACCCTCCCCCGTTCATGCTCTGTCTGTCTCTGTCTCAAAAAAAAAAAACACTAGACCCTACCTTAATAATTTATTGATTTAATTATTCAGCACAGGTACCACTAAGCATTAGGATTTTTTTTTTTTTGTTAATGTTTATTCATTTTTTTTGAGAGAGAGAGAGACAGAGCACAAGTAGGGGAGGGGCAGAGAGATCGGGAGACACAGAATCTGAAGCAGGCTCTGGGCTCTGAGCTATCAGCACAGAGCCAGACTTGGGGCTCGAATTCACGAACCGCTAGATCATGACCTGAGCCGAAGTTGGATGTTTAACTAACCGAGCCACTCAGGTGCCCCGGCATTAGGATTGATGAGCTAATCAGGTGTGGGCTTTATCCTCATGGAACTTAAGAGTATATTAGAAAGGCTAACCCTAAGCAAAGAATTACAGTCCCATATCCATATCCAATATCGAACACAATTACAACAAATATGCAAAGAGAAAGTACCATTGAGAATATTCTAGGGACCTAACCTAATGTGGGAAGGAACATATGGAGAACAGGGGCAGTGGCCAAAAAGTGACATTTAATCTGATTCCTAAAGAACTTTTAGATATCAACAAGGTAAAAATGAATATGAAAAACTTTCTGGCTAGAGGAAATAGACCGTGTGACAGCTCTGGGGTGAAGAAAAGTGGTATTTCTTCTTTTAATAGAAAATTTTGTGCCTACAGAGAATAAGTACAAAATAGTGTGAGAAAAGTTTGCAGATGGAGGGAACTGCAATTCTCTGCAAATGTGGGCTCCCCCCACCCCTTTTTTTCCTGGTCTCCTGACAGTGTTTTACACCTGTAGTTGCTTACTCTTGTTGTACTTTTAGCTTGTATTTAACAATTCTTAGCATTTCTTCTTTAAAGTGATTACTTCTGGCATACTTAAATTGTTACAGAGTGGTGTTGATCACAGTCTGCTGGGTGACAAAAAAAAAAAAATCAAGATTAAGAAATACGTGACATTTCCTTGGTGAGGAGAAATGCCAAGTTAATTTTCATTTTAGTTGGATGAGAAAGAGAATTAGACATCAAATATTGGCAGCTCGTTTCTCATGAATGTCCATGCTGATGACTGATGGGTGGAAGAACTGTTTTATAAAGAAAATAAAAGCAAAGGAGAGGGTGAGAAAGCAGGCAATCTCTGCTGTGTGTTTTGAGCTGCTATGTCTTGAAGAGTTTCTTAGAGACATGAGTTTAAACATCCATTGATCCTAAACTTACCAAGTTTGTCATAGTAAATAAAGGCATTGGACTAAAGGGGAAATAACCTTATGGCTCTGTGTTCATAAAAATACTTCCAGAAAACAATTCAGATGCATGACCATGATGTCAGGGCATTAGCACAACTTTCCATCTCCTCCCTGTAGGTCCTTCACCGCTTTGGAATACCACATCTTACACCTTCCGCACAGGAAGTGCACATTACAGGCCATTCATTAAGCCAGCTGTTCACAAAGTGTTGACTGGGGACACTTGAGGTCCAAGAAGGTCAATGCAGTTTTCACAATACTACTGACAAGTCATTTGCCTTTTTTACTCTCGTTCTTTTGTGAGTGTACAGTATTTTTTTTAGAGGATACATGACATATTTATAATTATGGAAAGACTATTAAAATATTCTCCCATTTTCCAATTAAATATCTGTGTGAGACCAACATTTCTTCCCATACTCAACTAAAAACATAAAAATAGATTAGCACGCACGCACGCATGAAAAATAGATTAGCACAAAAGTAGATATGGAAATCCAGCTGTCTTCTATTAAGCCAAACATTAAAGAGATTTGCAAAAACATGAAATAATGCCAGTATTTTTTTTTGCGGTGGAAAAATATTTTTTATTGTCATACAAATGTGTTATGTTTTAGTTTATTATATATTTTTTAAAATTTTTTTAACGTTTTTATTTTATTTTTTTTGAGACACAGAGAGACAGAGCATGAACAGGGGAGGGTCAGAGAGAGGGAGTCACAGAATCCGAAACAGGCTCCAGGCTCTGAGCTGTCAGCACAGAGCCCGACGCGGGGCTCAAACTCACGGACCACGAGATCATGACCTGAGCCGAGGTCGGCCGCTTAACCGACTGAGCCACCCAGGCGCCCCTATATTTTAAATAAACTAGTAAATATTTTTAAAATTTCTCAGCTTTATGTCTGTTGTGGTAAATATTGACAGATGTAGCCCACATAAACAAAGCTCTTTGGGGGTCCTCAGTAATTTTTAGTGTATAAAAGTATCCACAAAACCAAGAAGTTTGAGGATTGCTGCATTAAGCCCATGTCCATTTGTCCTCCTGGCTGCTGCAACTTGAACTGTAAGAAGTTTTCCAAACATATCGGTTGACCCAAGAGAGTAAATTGCAGTCAAGGTGCCTTTTCCAAAGATCTACTCTTCACTTTCCTTTCCTTGAGGTAAAAAGCGTGTTGTGTTGGGTAATTACAGCATGTAAGAAGTGGAGATGTTGACTATGTTTTATTTCTCCCCCAAGGCCCATTTTATTTCCACAGTCCTGAAAATGCTTCAGCCTTGGAGAGGAGCCCATGCTTGCATGCTGCCCATTTTAACCATCACCCTCAAAGGTGATTTCATGCTGAGGCAGCGGTTCTTGGGGACTCTGGTGTAAAGCAGACAGTATTATTTGTCAGAGCCATTCTCTGGTCACAAGCATTTTTAATTAAAGTTGTCCTATAAATAGCTTATATTCATTTCCTCTGAATCTCACAAGTCAGTAGAGACTAGGAATGATTAGCTTAGGTCAGGACATCTAGCCAGATGGGGTAAATGAAAAGTGAGTGCTTGAAATAGAGCTTCAGGGATTCAGTACTACTACTTGTTAAGATAAATGCATTGCCCTTCCAGAGAAGGTGGAATTTATTTTAAATAAACACCTAGGAGGTATTTTTCTCCCACGGTGGTGGTTCCCTTTTGTTTTTTAATAAGTGGAGTTAATCATTCCTTGAAATTTACAATAGTCAAGCGAAAGGAAAAGACAGATATTGAAGACATTATTCATAGACCCAGAGTCTTGAGATAGCCCTTGGATTCCCGGAGGCACAGGGATGTGATCACTTGCCCTTGACACGCATGGTGTTTTAAGTCCCATTACTTCTTTGGACTTTGAAAATTGCATTTCTAGAGGAAACCCAGCTCATAAACCCCCAAATAAGAGAATTTTTAGATGAAAAAGGTGATCTCTCTGGCTATTTCAGAGTAGCAAGAATGTGGGAAAAAGCAAAATTAAATCAGGTAAAGGAGTAATTGTACTTGAAAACTGTTGTTGAATGTTGTATTTGACTTTGGCAAGTTAGAACGTGAAGACATCAGTTGTATTCTTTTTAGGAAACACAGCTTTCAGCTCTCCCACAGTTTAGTTATACAGTGATGGATCTAAGATCTGAAGTAGCCACGGATATTTTTCAAACACATTTTTATGTGATGCAGCTGTTGGAGTTAATGGTAACCAGCATTCTCGGGTATTTGGATCATGACAGGTGTAGAGAATCTATCTCATCTCAAGTCTGGATGTCATGTCACTTCTGGTTGCCCCGAGTACCTTATGCTTCTCCTCCCCTGACGCTGTCACAGTACATTGCAATGTCTTCTTCCTATCTGAATCCCACTCAACTGCCATGGCAGGATCGTCTGTCTTGTTCACTCTTCTATCTCCATTGTATGCTTGGCATGTGTGTGGTGCTCACAAAATATTTGTTGAGGGGATGGATATCCGAAAATATAATTGTTTCTGTTGATGCCAGAGACACCATTTATTTCCAGAAATACTGCTTTTATTCAGGGTTCACCCATTCCCTGTGTGTCCACTGAAAACCTAAATTCTGTTCTCTGTCCCCGTGTAGCTATGAGATTTGGGGCAAGTCTCTTAACCACTTTGCAGCCAGGTTTCTTCATTAGTTAAAAATGGTGGTGAGTTACTGTTTTTAATATTGTTTCCAGCTCTAATATTCTTTTATCTCCTCTGCTGACAATCTCACCCACTTTATTTTTTGAGGGGGGTGGAGGGGCGCAGGAGACGGGGAGAGAGAATCCCAAGAGGCTCAGTGCTCAGCACAGAGCCCAACATAGGTCTCAGTCTTACTACTGCGAGATCATAACCTGACCCAAAATCAAGAGTCGGATGGTCAACTGACTGAGCCATCCAGGTGCCCCTCATCCATTGTATTTTTAATAATTGGGTGGGATTTTTTAAATGTTGATTTTACCATGACTATGTTAGTGTGTTTTAAAAGTACCATGTAATATACAAAATTTGATCCTTTAACACAAAAATAGCATTACAGTCAGTCTCACTAGTTGAATGCTAACACAGGAAACTTGAGATTTTCAGGAGCTGATTACTCAGGTTTGGATTAGCCAGTGTATTCTCTCTTTGGTTGCCTCCAGGATCTTAGATGTTTATTGACCTCTGTTTCAGAAGATGATTAAGAAAAGTTAAAAGGAAAACACCTAAGTTAATTATTTTTCATATTTGATAGGAAAGGAACTTGAAACTCTTGGCTAAGATGCCACTTGGACAGGGCCATGACGCTCCATGTGGCCTCAGTGACAACTCTAGTACACCTGAGCTCAAGAGCAGCTGTACTTAATCGTTTTAAAACACTGCTCTCATTGGGTTGTATTTGATAGTTCACTCATCTTTGAGCTCCTAAAACAGAGGGATTTTGTTTTATTCATCTGCGTATTTTTGGCATCTGTCTCCCAGTGATACACGTAGCAATGCCAGCACTAAGGAGTGGTAATGATAAGGATGTGACATGACATATCCTATCGTGACAAGGTGCTATGTGCTACGCATTGTTCTACATACTTAACATGTTTTAATCCATTTAATTGTCACAACAACCCTATGAGATAGGTACTACTGGTATCCCTGTGTTACAACTGGGCACATAGAGGGGAAGTAAGGTCACATAGATAGTAAATGGTGGGTCTGGGATTCCAATCCATATAGTGAAACACTGGCAGCCCGATCCCTAATCATTATACCATGCTCTCTACGGCCATTGCGGTAAATATGTCTTGAATGAATGAATAAATGAATATGTTTGCAATAGTACTCTGTAGCTATTAACTTGATCTGCCTGTGTCTAACTAAAGACACACACATGCACACCCACACACAAATTTGTTGGTCCTTCAATGGATGATATCTTCTCTTTTTTTTTTTAACTTTATTTATTTACTTTGAGAGAGACAGAGTGTGAGCAGGGGAGGGGCAGAGAGAGATGGAGAGAAAGAGAATCCCAAGCAGGCTCTGTGCTAATGGTGCAGAGCCAGACGCAGGGCTTGAATTCACAAAACTGAGAGATCATGACCTGAGCCAGAACCAGGAGTCAGATGCTCAAACGACTGAGCCACCCAGGTGCCCCTGGATGATATCTTCATAAAATTTTTCTTCTCTTTAATAGATTGAAAGATGATTTGGGGATTTTCATTCACCTTTATTTTTTTTTTGAAGTCTGACAATTTGTTGTTTGGCAATCAAAAATACATATGCTTTTTTAAAAAAATGCATATACTTTTTAGCAACATAGATCTCAACTTTTGCTGGGCTGTGGATTTGTAATTCAAATAAGTGAAATTTGCCAAATCCAAACCACGTCTTGTTTCCTAAATGGTACTTAAATGTGTGGATTCAAAGAGATGGCCGTAGTCATTCCACAGAGGGTCAAATGTCTTTATCTTTCTGGGTCAAATCAAATTTAGGCTCCTTGGTTTATTGCTCAACACCCGGTGCATTTTTATTCACAAGCCAAAGGTGTCACATCTGAGGAAATTAGTGCTGTACATTCCCTTTTCATGTGTCTGGATGAATGCTTAGTAGGGGTAACTTGAGATAAAATTGTGGAAAACATCCACTCTCAGAGCATAGTAAAGGAAGACTTGCTATGTGCTTTATGCCGCATCATTTCCTTTTACCTGACCTTCCCAGCAGGACCAGGGAACCATGAAAGTGTTCACTTGTGAGTAATTGTTAGAACCTGGGTAGCTTTGATTCATTATGTAGGTTTTACCTTCTGATATTGTAAAAGGAAGCGTGACGTGACAATCTCGGCTGGTGGTGAACAATGTTCCTAAAAACTAATTCAGAATTGTTAGTGTGCTAAAGTGAATCTTTGGAAGAAGACCAGGACAGTTAGCAAATGACCCATTGAAGATGCAATAGTTGAACGGGGCCTTATCACAAGGATAGGAGTTGGAGGTATGCCTTCGAGAAGACCTGTATTCCCATTGGAGGGTGTGGCTCTGAGGTGGAACACACAGGTTGAATAAAGGAGGGAAGGAACAGTTGGGTGGGCTATCGAAATATTTTGAGTAAACAAAGGTCAAGGCAAAGCCCTCTGTAACCTGCATCAGCCTCCCTCCCCTTTTCTCAAAAACCTCCGCCAATAAACCATACAGTGTAGGTAAAGGGAGTGCTTGATACGCAATGCAGCTGTAAGACAAATGTTGCAGGCGTCCCTGCTCCCAGTCACATTGTCACCTCTGAAGAAACTCCTGTATGGACCTAGCCCTCATTTTCAAACAGAGAGTTACTGGGGGTGGAGGGCATCCCATTCAAACAACCATTTGAGGCTTTTTCCAGTTGTAGGGCAAATCCTTTCAGATGTCCCTTCTTAGTAAACATAGGCTTGTTTGCCCTAAAGAAACTAAATGTAAATATGAATTGTAGGAATTTGTGCCATTGCACTGACTTCAATTAAAAGTACACGGTGTTTGATCTCAGTGCCTATTGGCATACAAGATCCTCAGTAAATTAGTTTCTACCTTTTCCATTTATGTCATTCAGTTTATTGTTGTAGTTTTTGTATTTCGGGGCTTTTTTTTTGGAGAAAGAGGGTGAGCGTGCACACACGAGTGGGGCAGAGGGGCAGAGGGAGAGAGATAGAATCTTAAGCAGCTCCAAGCCCAGCACAGCCCAGCACGGGGCTCCATCAATCTCACCACCCTGAGATCATGACCTGAGCCAAACACTTAACCAGCTGAGCCACCCAGGCGCCCCTATTGTTGTTTGCTTTTAACTTTCTCATTTATTTTCCTTTGTTCTCTTTTAAAGGAGAGATTTAAGGAAGCTGAGGAAATATACCAGGCTGGAATAAAGAACTGTCCAGACAGCTCAGACTTACACAACAACTATGGGGTTTTCTTAGTTGATACCGGTGAGTAAAATTAAAGAGAAACTGTTCTGTTGAGATTAGATAATACTATGTATCAAGCAAAATGGCAACCACCCCAATAATGTCTCAGAAGTACCATTCACTTCTGGGCTTGGCAGGAAACTCACACTGTTGACAGTCACATTGCACTGTGGGGCTGTCATTTCTCCAAATCTTCAAGCTCAGCTCAGCAAAATCTGCCCAGTTCATACAGCTCTAAGGAAAACTCCCCAGGTGTCAGGAAGTAGCCTTGATGATTTAATGAGTAGCAGTCCTTTGAGTATCATTTATACAAGTTCATATACCTAAGATGATGAAACATTCCTCGGCAATGATGCAGAACTTGCCTCTGAATCTAGTTACGAGCAGATGGAAAATACTTTTCCACATCTGATAAAAAAGCCTCCAGAATTGTTTCATCATTCTTTACTTGATATACATTACGGAAACCATATTATTGTAACTGATAAGAGTACTCTTACATGACAGATGCTATATAAAATATACTTACTCCCTCTTATTAAGGCAACACTTTACTGAGCAGGGATTCTGTTTCCTTTATGATTTGTGTCCTATATGCTGTTGGCATGCTATGAATACCTATAAAGAATCAAAAGATATTTGAATTTAATGCAAAAGCACCATTTTGTTCTCATTGAGTATTGGACTATCTGCCTTGTGGTAAAATTCTATTTTAATTATTTTGTCAGTATGAATGCTCAAAAGGGTGTTTATTTTCTAGTATATCTGAAACTTTTCTTTTTTATAGAATGTAAATTTACATTCCAAAACTCCTGGGAAACGTCCCTTATTTTTGCATGTAAAATTGTTTTGTAGTGCCACCTGCTGGTTTGTTAGCAACACAATAATACATTAAGTGTCATGAAGATCTAAAAACCCAAAGAGACCCCCTCCCTGTTGGTCTCGTCTTAGCCCTCTTCCTTCTACTTCAACAACAAATAATGCCACTCCCCTAGAAATCTCACTGGCCACCCTGTGTACCTTCTCATCACTCCCTTTGTATTCATGTGTTTTATACTAGTGAAATTCTCCCTATTACCAGTGACCTATGTATATATACATACATGGTATCTCGTTTAATGCCTAAGATGTCTGCAGGTAATAAACATTCCATTTTCAGCCACTTAGATAAGATTTCACTAGGAAGCTTCTTTGGGGACCTTATCGGAGGCTTGATTCTAGTTCTGGTCTTCATCCTCAGTTGCCCTGGGATTTCTGTTAAGTCTCCTAAGTGCACTTGCACTTTAGTGTTTACATCTTTAAAGTAATACTTTTGTTTATTTTATAATAGCTCTTAAAGCCCAAGAGACAGCTAAATGGTATCTAAAGGCAGCTAACTAGTATCAAAAATACCTGTGAAGATCATTTAATTAAAATATTTTAAAATATGTAATGCGTTGGATACACACAGGGTAGCATTATTATTATTATTATTATTATTATTATTAAAACCCCATTATATAAATCCCATTTAACAAGAATGTATCATTTTTAAAAAGATTTTCAAGATCTGGCTGATACATACTTCGTTAAAGCAGTGCCTCGATTACTATGTTGCAGTACAGTAATTGAGACCAACCCTTAGAAATTGTTTCAGGACAGGTTTGTTTCTATAATAGCCTATTCTGTTTTTTAGTATAATGAGAAGCAACAATATCTCACATAAATAACAATCATTGATGATCTCAAAACATCATACTTGCTAGGGCAATGGCCAGAAAACACTTTGGCTAAAATGATACGTGTAATAAAAGAAATAGATTTTAGTTTTCATTGCTTTTTTACTATTAATTTCCTTGGAAGTGGGAATGAATAGTAAAAGGGCCCAAAGTTACGCAGTGGCAAGGAGATGAAGCCAAAATACAAGCTAATTTACACACTGAATCATTGATGGTATGACTCAGTAATAGAAAGAAGAATGATCTACCTCAGAAGAGAAATTGAAGAGACTCGTGCGTTGTATAATTATTTCCAACTACCACTGATTACAGGCTCTCCGGAGAAGGCAGTGGCCCATTACCAGCAGGCCATCACACTCAGCCCAAGTCATCACGTAGCTATGGTGAATCTGGGGAGACTCTACAGGTCATTGGGCGAGAACAGTTTGGCCGAAGAATGGTATAAACGGTAAAATTCCTTTTCTTCACTTTGTAAGTTGCCCAAGGATGTCACTAGTTGCCCTCCCAATTTTTACGTAATTGAAGCAGACATGCCTTTAGAATATTAACAGATTTTGCCTATTCAGGCAACACAGAGTCTCATCTCCAAAGAAAATAAAACCAAACCCTTAATGGTGTCCCAGTGAATGGCCTTTCTGCCTGCTGGTTAGAACACGGTGCTAAACCAAGGTTGGAATGTAATTCCTGCTTTGGTCAGTCCATTGTTTTCTGAGGCTATGGACTGCAGCCCAAGCCATAAATAGCAGTTTCAAAAATGGATGTAGTGGAAAGACTATGCATACATCAGAACAAGTCTATCACCATTAATGGAAACGATCCTTGGAGCTCAGTGTGCGTATTGATAGGTCACTAGAGACATTTTTATAGTCAGAGGGCGGCGTCATGATCTTTTTAAAAAACAGTCTTCTTGATTATAAAAACCAGAGACCAGGGGCGCCTGGGTAGCTCAGTCAGTTAAATGTCTGACTTCGGCTCAGGTCATGATCTCACAGTCCGTGAGTTCGAGCCCCGCATTGGGCTCTGTGCTGACAGCCTGGAGCCTGCTTCAGATTCTGTGTCTCCCTCTTTCTGACTCTCCCCCGTTCGCCCTCTGTCTTTCTCTGTTTCAAAAATAAACAAACATTTAAAAATAAATAAATAAATAAAATAAAAAAATAAAAACCAGAGACCATGTTGAAGCAGAGTCTCCAACTGTGGACTGTCATCCCTAAATCTGCGTTTTGAGCTGTCGAAAGGTACCTATTAGAAGTGTCACTTCATCTTTCTGAAAACTTAGCGCACTGCAGGTGTCCCGCAAAGCTGAGATATTATCACCTTTGGGAGCGCTGTATTATAACACTGGCCGATATGAGGAAGCTCTGCAGATCTACCGGGAAGCTGCGGCCCTCCAGCCTTCTCAAAGGGAGCTCCGCCTGGCCCTGGTAAGTAGATTGCTAAAGAAAATGAGGCGGGAACACACAGGGTGCAGTGCAGAGAGTTGGAGTCAGAAGCCTCAGAACTTCAACTAGGATGCTACAGTATATCTGTTTCCTGACTATCCATGTAACCAGTGTTAGAGCCATTCACCAAACACACAGACACTAAAAACTTTTTTAAGTTTTTGGTTCGAAATGATTTCAAACTTTAAAAATTTGCAAGAATAGTAAATAGCTCCCGTACACCCTTTCACCCAGCTCCATCAATTTTTAGCATGTTGATGAATTTGTTTATCAATGCCTTGTGTATATGCATCCATATATGTACCTATGTACATATTTAAGTATGTGTGCAAACGCATAGTATTTTTTTGTGAGCCACATGACAGTTATAGACCCCACCCCCTTTATTTCTAAGTACTTCAGCAAATAGTTCCTAAGAACAAGGACATTCTCTAATACAACCACAGTATGATTATCAAGTTTAGGAAATTAGTATCAACAATATTTTTTAATTTCAATTTGGAAATTTGCATTTTTGTTACTCTTTTTTAGATTTGTAACAAATCAAACTCGTTATAAATGCAATGTCCTGTTGAAACCATAAGAAATCATTTCTTTTTTAAAATATTTAGTCAACTTTTTAAAAAAGTCACAAGTCATTTCACTGATGTCTTTGGTGTCCCTGCTATTCACGTATCATGCATTATTCTCCTAAATAAATAAACAGAAATGAACAACAAAAAATTAGAACCTGTAAACTGTGGGAATTCAGCTCCCTCTGTGAATCTCAGGTAGAAGCTGAACATTTTTTTTTCTGGAGTGTTTCTGACACGCCTCTATTCAGAGATGCTGTATTTGATGAAGTGATGACAAACTGGCTCTGAAGCCAAGGTCATGTGGTTTTGCAGGCTCAGGTTTTGGCTGTAATGGGTCAGACAAAAGAAGCTGAAAAGATGACCAACCACATCGTGTCAGAGGAGACTGGATGCCTCGAATGCTACCGCCTGTTGTCAGCAATCTACAGCAAGCAGGAGCGCCACGACAAGGTAGAGGGACACGGGAGTCGTTTGGATCCACAGGTGGAAGATGGTGCGCACCTGACTGACTCTCCAGTCTGCACGTTTACAAGGCGGAGCAGTCTTGACTATCATCCGTTGGCATGGCCTATCTTATGGATGTTTTTTGCAGATATCCCCTTAACTGCTAATATGTCCCCTTGAAATATTTTCTTGACTAATCTTTTGTCTAAAGATTTTATGTGAGGGGCACCTGGATGGCTCAGTCAGTTAAGTATGCAACTCTCGATTTCAGCTCAGGTCATGAGCTTCAGTCTGTTAGATTGAGCTCTGCTGACATCTCAGAGCCTGCTTAGGATTCTCTCTCCCCCTGTCTCCCTCTGCCTCTCTCTCTCTCTCCCTCTCTCTCTCTCTCTCTCTCCATCCCCCCCCCAAAAAAAATAAATAAATATTTAAAAAATAAATAAAGATTTTACGTGCTATTATCTCAGTTTGTTTTCACCTAACTCTATAAATACTAACTTTATATGCTCTGTCATTTGTATGCTTTATCATTTTCCATGTTCCTTCAAGTATATTTTTGTAGAGTCCTTATAACACCCTTATATAGGTCAGTGACCCTGTGTTGCAACTGTTATTGTTTATCTCCATTTTAAAAGTAACATAGCCAGTAAACTTATGAACTGACTCAACAAAATATTTATTGAATGTCTGCTATATGCCAGACACTGTGGCAGGTACCAGGAATAAAGCGGCATAATAAAAACAAACAAACAAACAAACAAAAACCACTTTTGTCCTCATGGAGTTTATAGTAGAAGAGGAAACCAAGATTTAAAAAGCAATCGCAAAACAGATATAAAATTATAGCTGTGCTCAGTATGTCATGAAGAGTGACATGGTTCTCACAGGCATATAATCAGGGACCTGAGTGATCTGGGAGGTTAGGTTCCCTGCAGAGTGATATGAAGGTGAATGCTGAATGATAAATAGGAGTTATTAGACAAAGGAGGGCAATGAAAAGCATTCTAGGCAGGATAAAGTATGTGCAAAGGCCCTGTGGCAGCAGCAAGTAGCAAGCCTGAGGGATGGGCATGAAGGGAGCAGGGCACTGTGTAAGATAATGGCTGTAGAGGTTGCTGGGGACAACACCCCACAGGGTGCGGGACCAGGGCAAGGCTTTTGTTTCATATCTTGGGAGAAGCTTTGGGGTTTTTTTGTTTTTGTTTGTTTTTTGTTTTTGAGAGAGGGGGTGGGGAGTGAGCAAGGGGCAGAGAGAGAGAGAATCTCAGGAGGGGCAGAGAGAGAAAAAGAGAAGAAGGGCTTGTGTTTACCTGAAGTGGAGCTCAAGCTCATTTGAAGCAGGGCTCAAGCTCACCAATGTGGGGCTCAAACTCACGAACTGTGAGATCATGTCCTGAGCCAAAGTCAGACGCTTAACAACTGAGCTACCCAGGCACCCCAAGCTTTTGGGATTTTATGGAGAAAAGCAGCATGGTGAGGTTTGTGCTTTGAAGGGATCCCTGGCTGCAGGGGATGGGGCAGTGGGTGCTGGGGGGGGCGGTGGTGGGAGGGGGCCAGAGTTGGCACCAAGGACCTAAGAGGAGGCCATGATTGGAGGGGTCCAGACGGACACAGGCAGGGCAAAACAAATGATGCCAGATCTTGTTTCCTTTCAGCTTTATCACATGATCTTCCTATGGAATGGTCAAGGACATTTCATTGTCACTAATATAAATGGAAACCCTGGAGTATAGGGAAATTATCTGGTCAGGGCCACATTATTTCTCAGTGAGAACATCAGAGAGAATGAAGAATGTGTTTTGATTGTCATTTACCACACCAGCTAATACATAAGAACAAAAAGTATACATTTTATCGTTTAAGTTAGTTTTTCTTCATCTAATCTACTTATTCTGTCTTATTTTCAAACCTGTTATAGGCACTTGATGCTATAGACAAAGCTCTCCAGCTGAAGCCAAAGGACCCTAAAGTCGTATCTGAACTTTTTTTCACAAAAGGAAACCAACTAAGAGAGCAGAATCTTCTGGATAAAGCTTTTGAGGTATAAACACTTAATAAAATTATGTTATTAAATGAAGGGATTCAGATTAATACTCTCAATCTTTAATGAAGCATATGTGGCAAAATTTAAGATCATTGGCATGTTTGTGGAGTGAATTTTCTGATTAATTACCATGATGTTATATGTTTCGTTTTTATCATTGAGCCTTTGGATTTTTAGTATTCAGAGTTCTGCAATACCTCCACATTATTTTCTGAATGATTACTTTTAACTTGGTGCCTAAAGCAATTCCACATTTTTCCCTCAAACCAGTTTCTCTCTCTGCCACCCTCACTCTCTCTGTTTGCCTGCAATAACCCTCTAGTCTGGGTGGACTAGTGCTGAATAGCTTTGGCATTTCCACACATCCTTATAACATCCTTCTACACTCCCCCCGTCCCCAATTCCCCACAGATTCCCTGTCAGAATCCACTAAGACGCAGCCTGTGTCCTCCTCCTTCTGGAAGCTCATCTGGCCTATCCTTTCTCCTTGGACTATCCTTTCTTGTTTCCCGTGAACTTTTAAAACATTTACTGTCTCTACAAGTCATTTGAAAGTATCATATATTACACTGTATTGTTAGGTCTCTTTCTCCTCTCCCTCTGTCTTCTCCGTCCCTCGCCTCCCCACCCCCTCTGGGCCCCGTGCATAACGCCTGCTCCCCAGTTAGATTAGACTTCTCCTTATAGAAGGGGACTGCTTCCTTCTGTGTTCCAAAACATAACATCTTGCATCTTATAGGCATTCAAATAAAATTTATACACAGCTTGAAATCAAAACGATATTGCAAGCAAATAGAAATGTTATAGAAATACCAAGCATTTCTGGTAAAGCCACAAGTTGGAATTAATGAAGTCATAAAATTACACTAAATACAACATGGGGAAAGTAAAATTTTAAATGATATTGTTTTTGAAAACAGTGAGTGATTTTTAAAATATTCAAAAACACATGTAAAGATACTTGGGGAAACTAATTTGAATGTGAACCCTTAAATCAGAAACAGTGGCATATTTAAAGCAGAAAGTGTGCACTTTTCTCTGCCCTGTGAACATTTTTTTAATGTTTATTTATTTCTGAGACAGAGACAGAGCACGAGTGGGGGAGGGGCAGAGAAAGAGGAAGATACAGAATCCAAAACAGGCTCCAGGTTCTGAGCTGTCAGCACAGAACCCGACACGGGGCTTGAACCCATGAACTGCGAGATCATGATCTGAGTCGAAGTCAGATGCTCAACCGACTGAGCCACCCAGGTGCCCCTGTGAACATTTTTTAATACCTTAAGTTACTTATACCTAACATGACAATTTGATTAATGTGTAATTAAATTATAAATAGTTATTTGGTATCTATATCTGTATCTTATACATTGTATTGAAAACCAAAGTATTTTCTAGTTGCTTAACTAATAGATCAAATAATCATTTTAAAGTGGCCAGATTGGGGTGCTTGGATGGCTCAGTCGATTGAGCATCTGACTTCAGCTCAGGTCATGAATTCGCAGTTCATGAGTTTGAGCCCCACGTCGGGCTCTGTGCTGAGAGCTGAGGGCCCGGAGCCTGCCTTGGATTCTGTGTCTCCCTCTCTCTCTGTTCCTCCCCCACTCGTACGCCCCTCTCTCTCAAAAATAAAGATTAAAAAAAAATTAAAGTGGCTAGATCTATGAAAGGTAGGAGTAGGGCCTTGGGCTAACAGTAGCAGATAAAATCTATTAACATTTTTATTTATGATTACATGTATTCAGTATTTTAATCTTTGCAACAGTCATATAAGAAGGCTATGGTCATGGTCTCCATCTTACAGTTGAATAAACTGAGACTCAGAGGTTGTGTAACTTGCTCAAGGTCACAGGGGGTAAGAGATGGAGCTGGGATTTGAATCCAGGTTCCTAACTTCTACCCTACACCCTCATCTCTGTTGATAGAAATTAACCCGAGACACTTTCTTCAGGTTTACTTTAGCAGCTTTTTAAAGGCATAGTTTCTTATCGTTTGCTTGCTTCTTTTTTTAACGTTTATTTTTGAGACAGAGAGAGACAAAGCATGAACGGTCAGAGAGAGGGAGACACAGAATCCGAAACAGGCTCCAGGCTCTGAGCTGTCAGCACAGAGCCCGACGTGGGGCTCGAACTCACGGACCGCGAGATCATGACCTGAGCCGAAGTCGGCCGCTCAACCGAGCGAGCCACCCAGGCGCCCCACGTTTGCTTGCTTCTGTTAAAACTAAAGTACAGGAGGAATGGACCAGATTCTGTTTACTTCACGAATCTGTTCCATTGGAGTCTTGCTAATGAAAATAGCAAAGACATTAAAATATACACACGGATCCTTAGCTTTGAAATTGAAAGTAGCACTCTTCGCCTTTAGCTTTATTTAGGGGACCACTCTTAAGTGCAGACCCAGTGGAGAACGTGCCTGTGACGTTAAACAATGTGCAAAATATTACAAATATGCCGCACAGATATTACATTTAATGGGATACACATTTTCAGACCAAAAGAAGTATTTGAGGGAGAAGTAACTCTCTTCAGACCTTTCATGCAGCAGAAGATAAAGGAAGACTGTAATGATTAAAACTATCCCCTAGGAAAATGGATGTCCTTAAAGAAGTAAGAGCATCCTGTCACGGCAAGTATTTCAGCATAGGCTGAATAAACATGCCAGTGACATTGTGAAAGGAGTTGCCACACTAGGGCTAAGCTGTGTGGGAAAATACTCGAAGATGCTGATTATTAAAAAGAAAAGTATTCTTACAAACTCCATTTACAGTGACTAAGGCCAAAGCAGTTTTCTTGCAGATCAAGACCAGAGAGAAATGATGCACTGTAATAAAACCACCTGGATTCCACAGGTGTCCTCAGGCTCTGCAAGCAAATCACACAGTTCAGTTTCCTCCACTTCCGAATCATCCATTTTGAAAAATAATTGAAATAAACGGGAACACCTGTGAGCTAGTGGTGTCTGCTTCCATTGTATTAACCATTTAAATTCTCACTGATGAAGAAAGTGGTTTCCACGTCTGTAGCATGAAGCATGGGTTCTCGTTACTCAGCCTGAAGATGTTTCTTGTATGTTTAGAGCTACAAAGCAGCCGTGGAACTGAATCCAGATCAAGCACAGGCCTGGATGAACATGGGTGGAATCCAACACATCAAGGTAGGAGAATAATTCACTTCTGTGTGGACTGGCTTTTCTTTGCGCTTTCTCTTTCTGTCTTTTCTCTCGAAAGATTGAGAAAGTATTGTTTATTCCCTCTTTGAGTTGTCTGAACACCAAAAACATAGGTGTTTAAAAGTGAAATTAGGAGTTTATGTTCATCTTGTATTATCGTGATATTGAATATCATGAAACCATTTTAAAAATAAATCTATACAAATTAAATCCCATGATTTTACTTAACATAAAGAAAATTGTGTGCACTTAGGAGAAGTATCATCGCACAGCAAGTGGAATCTGCTTATGTGAACTAAGTCCTTGTTGGAGCTTAGCGTAGCTCATTGTCCTACAGTTTAACTCACGGTCAAGACTACAGTGTTACTTTACATATCACTTTACTATTTCTTGTATCGAATGCGCCTTTTACCCCCTAATCTTTTTCTGAAACACAAGGCTGTTTACTTGTGGGTTTGTTTTTTATTCTTCCAAAAGAAAAAGCTACCTTTGAGAGAAGCATTAAAAATGACCTGGGGAGGACTGCTGTCTGTAACTAATGAACTCAAAGACTCACATTCACTCGTTCATCCATTCATTTGACAAACATGTATACAGAGCATGCTATGTGCCAGGTACTCTTTTTGGGAGCACTGGAAATAGAACACTGAACAAATAAGACAAAAGTGTCTGTCTTCGTGAAGCTAGCGTTTAGTAGGGGAGACTGGTAATAAATAAATACATACATGCATACATACATAATATATATACATACATATATATACATACATATATACATATGTGCATACATACATACATATATAAAATATATCATGGTGCTATGGGGTAAGAGCTGAAATTTAAAATTAAGGTGGCTGGGAAGGCCTTACTTTAAAAGTTATTTTGAGTAGAGAACTGAAGGGAACAAGCTGTGTGGCACAACAGGGAAAGAGCATGTGCAAAGGTCCTGAGGTATGAGAGTACCAGCTGTGTTTGAAGAACAGGGAGGAGGCAAGTAAGATGAAATGGTAGAAGCCAGAGTCAAAGAAGACACAGGGCCAGAACATGCAGAGCCTTGAAGGGGGATTGTAGGGTCCTTGGCTTTTATGCCATGCCAAATGAATTGGGGTCCTTGGAGGACTTTCAGCAGAGAAATGCCATGGTCTGACATGTTTTCAAAGGATCACTCTTGTTTAGCTAACCTATTTCCAGGCTTCTACCTGTCTTTATATTGATAAAATAACAATATAGTGATTAGGATTTAAACAAAAGCCTAATAGGGTTCACTATTAAATGGAAACTGGTCATTCTCAAAAACACAACAAAACAAAAAGGTGACTCATGATTATGCAACTGGAAGGTAATAATGGGATAGTTACTCTGTGACTGACAGCCTTGGTCTAATAGAAGAACATGGATGGCGAATCCAAACATGACATTTATCAGGGCAGAATAACCTGAGCTCTGACCTTAATGATTTTCTGGGGTGTCCAACAGTATGAACTTACTTTTCGAATAGTAACATAATTTTAAATAGTTAAATAGCATGTTAAATAGTTACATTTTAAAATAATGCACGCTCAGTATGTTTTTAGATGGGAGTGTGTCTGCAACTTAAAGCAGCTGGGTTCCCCTGTTAATGTAAAAAGTCCAATAAATATACTCAAGACTTTTCCAGAAAGTCTGGAAATACAGGGATAATAGTACATTCATTGGACTCTCAGATTAACAAGTGAATCCATGCTTTCCATATAGAGGTACTTCCCCTAAAAAGGTGTCTGGAGGGGCGCCTGGGTGGCGCAGTCGGTTAAGCGTCCGACTTCAGCCAGGTCACGATCTCGCGGTCCGTGAGTTCGAGCCCCGCGTCGGGCTCTGGGCTGATGGCTCGGAGCCTGGAGCCTGTTTCCGATTCTGTGTCTCCCTCTCTCTCTGCCCCTCCCCCGTTCATGCTCTGTCTCTCTCTGTCCCAAAAATAAATAAAAAACGTTGAAAAAAAAAAATTAAAAAAAAAAAAAAGGTGTCTGGAGGTTGAAGAAAGATCTGTTAAGTGTATGACTTTAAAATGTAATGAGCACAAGATTAAAAATTAGTTTATGCAGCTTTTCATCTCTGCAAACATCACGTATTAGGTTAAACAATATAAAATGGCCATGTTTGGAGTTTAAAAATGGCCTCATATCAGTGAATTCATACAATGCAATCCAGTGTAAATGTGGATTGGGATGTGGTCATATAGATGCCACCATTAGGAAGCAAAAGTATTATCATGAGATCCTAAAGAGCAATCGTTAGCTTTCTGTCTTTTTGCAGAAAGTTAGCCCTTAGTAGCAGAGTGCTCCCATCAGTGTCAGCCCATCCCAGGCTCGCTCCTTCCCCGAGCCCGGGTGAAGCTTAGGATACTGAGGTTGCCAGTTGGAATAAGGCTTTGCAAGGAGGCGGCATGAAGAGATGAGAAGAGAGTTGTCTCTTGTTTATACTGCTTGGTAATAAAAGATAATTATTATGAAGCTCTATAAAGGATGGAGTGGATAGAATAAAAATCTAAAATACATTCTTTATAAACACACAATTGCATCAACTGGGCCATACCACAAAGTACTATTTTCAGTACTGTCCTATGATAAGAATATGCATTTTCTAGAATGGCATTGTGCAGTAGACCTCTCTGTGATGTTGGAAATGCTCTGTATCTGCATGGTCCAAGGCAGCAGCCACTGGCCCATGTGGCTGTTGAGCCCTTAAAATGTGATTGGTGCAACTGAGCAACTGAATTCTTTTTTTTAAATATAATTTATCATCAAATTGGTTTCCATACAACACCCAGTGCTCATCCCAACAAGTGCCCTCCTCCATGCCCATCACCCACTTTCCCCTCTCCCCCCACCCCACATCAACCCTCAGTTTGTTCTCAGTATCCAAGAGTCTCTTATGGTTTGCCTCCCTCCCTCTCTGTAGCGTTTTTAAATTTATCATAATTGATTTCAATTTAGATAGCCATGTGGGGTCAGTGACTCCCATAGTGTAGATAGCACATTCCTAGAAATCAGATCATTCAGATTTGCTACCTTAGCATCTCAGAATTGACTCAAGAGATATAACTTTTAAAGAGTAATAATAAGGCTTCCAGTTTAATCAAGAAAAGAGCAATTTGAGGAAGAAAAGATAACTCTAGGAGTACATTTTATATGAAAGGATAAAGAAAGCTGATGATCAAAGAAGGAAATGCCAACGCACTGGACTGAGGGCTAAATTCAGGGAAAACTCTTGGAAGAGCAACTTCCAGGTCAGCTGAAGTACAAGCATATTTTCAGAGCACACATGTTCAGTCATCTGCATGT
Source organism: Panthera uncia (assembly GCF_023721935.1). Classification (NCBI taxonomy): domain Eukaryota; kingdom Metazoa; phylum Chordata; class Mammalia; order Carnivora; family Felidae; genus Panthera; species Panthera uncia. The sequence continues at coordinate 60,877,087 of NC_064809.1, read as the reverse complement.
GTGTGCTAAGCCTGATACACATCACAAGACACTTGGAAGTTAAATGCTGGAGTTGAAAAAAATAATAATTGAATGTAGCAAACCCAGGTTCTCACTTGTTCAGAATTCTGTTTAGCCTCTTGGGAGACTCAAGGTTAATAATCAGAAACGTTTTGGGGCGCCTGGGTGGCTCGGTCAGTTAAGCGGCCGACTTCGGCTCAGGTCATGATCTCGCGGTCCGTGAGTTCGAGCCCCGCGTCGGGCTCTGTGCTGACGGCTCAGAGCCTGGAGCCTGTTTCAGATTCTGTGTCTCCCTCTCTCTCTGACCCTCCCCCGTTCATGCTCTGTCTCTCTCTGTCTCAAAAATAAATAAACGCTAAAAAAAAATTTAAAAAAAATAATAATAATAATCAGAAATGTTTTCCTTTTCTGCCATTTCCACCCTCCTTTTCACCACTATGGCGAGCCAGTGCTCTAAGTGGACAGTGTCTGCATAAACCTGGATGGTCTTTTAATAATGACAACAATGGTAGCATCAGATTGAGTGTTCACTGTGCGTCAGGCAGTGTCCAAGCTCTTAACATGTATTCACTCAGCTGGAAGATAGTTAAGCATTCAGTGAATATTAGTTGCTAGTCGCGACCTAGTACTTTCACTTAGAAATGCTGTTTTAAATTGTGATGGGAATTCAGAGCATAACTGGTTTTCTTCCACATGGAGCTGCAATTGAGCATAAAATAGAGCAAACTGAAATTTGGGGGAATGGAGAGAACACTCACAGTCATAGTTAGGAGACATGGCAGGACACGGATCTGAAAGAGGGTGGACCAAATAAGGAAGGTAAAATTTAGTTGCAGAAATGGGCCTGGAAAACAAGAATTGTGACTAATTTGCTCAGAACCATCTGGGACGGGGCACACATGGTTTCCAGTTAGAAAGCCATTGAACAAAGCAGATAGGGGTCAACAGAGGGTGGTGATAGGTGTCTTTAGCAGGTCCAGGGTGACGTGCCTTCCTTCCCGCTTTAAGAGGATCCAGCAGGTACGTATTGTCACACGCCTTGGGTAAATTTAACCCCATATTCCTATAAGTTCTTTTCATTACATAAAAACTTACATTTCCATTACAGCCTGTATTAGGCAAAAGTTGCTTTTATGTCTTAAGCTGGAGATGCAAATAACTTCTACCACTAAAGAGTTACAGTGGATTTCTACTTAATCATCACAACTTGTGCAGTTTCAAAAACATTTCCCACAGATCTCCCTCCATTCCGTCTTTCTCTCCTCTTTCTCTCTCTGAATGTCTAGCCATGGCTCCATGTGATTACTAAGGAATAGTTCCATTATGAAATGACAGCCTCATGCCCTACATTAGTAGAATTGAAAATCTGTTTTTTTGCCATTTCACCTTACACTATAACTCTCATCCCTCACATTCTCCAGCTGGCCTGGTACTTAAAACAAATGGATTCTCCAAAAGCACCAACAGATAAGGATAAAATTTTGCCCATGCAGTCAGGGGTTCCTTCTGAGGACATATGTATTCAACTGGGCCAGAAGGTCTGTTTCCTAGTCTCCCTGTTCTCCAAGAGAGTTCCAATGGGTCAGAATAGATCATTGTTCCCTTTCTTTTCCCCACAGGGAAACTATGTGTCCGCAAGAGCTTATTATGAGAGAGCCTTACAGCTGGTTCCAGACAGCAAACTGCTGCAGGAAAATCTCGCCAAACTGGATCGCCTAGAAAAACGATTACAAGAAGTTCGAGAAAAGGATCAAACATAAGCAGCACTGGAACCAGTCTCGAGGGACAGTGCTGGTGCCTCTGGAAGAGGAAAAAGTGATGCAGGCTCGCTTTCACAGCAGCAGCAGGGGGGCAACAAAGAAGCTTTCCTGTCTCTCTGCGTTCAGGGGGGCACATTTAGGGACACCGCTGGCACCTCTGTGCTGAGGGACTTGCATTTCCATGGAAGAAGACAGAAAGAGCAAGCAAGAGCTAGGCCTGAGAGGAAGGAAAACAACTACTACACGTTTTGCAGATTTTTGTTGGCTTTAATTCCAGATTTCCCTTCATCTGTTTCTCTGCTTTCCCAGCCTGAGAAGCTAATTCCATCTCTTAGTGTAGACTTTTATGTCCCAGAAATACATGGGCTTGAAATGCTATGAAGGGAGAGCAGCTCTTCTTAATGAGTTTTTTCAAAGAGAATAAAATCTCTGGGATAACCATTTGGGAAATTCCACCAAGAGGTAGCTCATTGAATTCTCCAGAACTGGAGATGAGTAATAGTTTGTGTAGAATCTTCTGGAATATATGGGGGAAAGGGCTCTTGTTAAGTGAGCTCTGCCTATATTCCCCTGGGGATAATCCCCCTAGAGCCCAATTGAAGAGTAAATTAAATTCCACTCTGATGCAATCTTTTCCTGTTGCCTAATATATCAAAAAAAGGAAGCTTCTGGAATTGTGTATGTGTATTCTTATCCCTAGGGGAAAATCAAGGATCTTGGTACCCCTAATTCTTTATGGAAATGTTTAAGATTATTTTAATTTTATTACGAGTATTACTAGAGTAGTGGTTCTGCTCTAAGATTTCAGAAGTGCTTTTAGAATCATAAATGTTTCTGCCTCCACATATATTGTTATTTTGGTGGAGAAAAAATAGTATATTCTACATGAGAAATATTAAAGATATTAACTAAGAGAAATGTTCTACTTTGTTATCTTAACGTTCAGTCATCCAGAGATTTATTATTTTTTTGAAAACTATATTTAACCATTGACGAATCTTTACAGTATATCACAGAAATCTTCACAGACTATAAACAGATGGAAAGGGAGCTCTATTGATTTGTCTACTGGGTCTCAATGAGAATTCTGCACTTAGAACATGAGTGATGGAAACTTGGAGTTCTCGGTTCTGTATTTATAATTTTGGAGATTTCATGGAGAATGCTGAAAAAATCTAGGGGAAAAAAATCTCAATTTGTAATTTAAAAAATATATATTTATATTTAAAAGATAGAGGTAGCAAAGTTGAATTTACAATTTGACCTTTGTTTTTTAGTGTTATTTATTTCATAACTTATAAAATATTTAATATATATGTGTACACACATTTTTTCCTGTACATACTGGTTTTAATAGTAGCTTTCAGAACTGATCATACAAAAATTACAAATCTGAATTACAAAGTAGTTGAGTTTTAACAGCCCCTCAAAAATTTTGTATTGATTATTCACTTGCTGAAGCTAAAGAAATTAAGAATCAGACATCAGTGTTTGGGTGGTAATATATTTTGGAAGTGAAGAAATTGGAACACCTGATTCTAATTTGGCCATCATCATAACCTTTAAAAAAAAGGAGAAGAAGAAGAAGAAGAAGAAGAAGAAGAAGAAGAAGAAGAGAAGGAGGAGGAAGAACAACCACCAAGTGCTGTTCACAGCTCTGGGCCAGGTGGCCTAAACATGTAGTAGCCTGAAGGCACTCAGATTTCACGTGCTCAGACCAGGGCAGGGTAAAAAGTCTGTTTCTTCTCAGCACAGTATCAGGAAACACTGCCCCTCTATGTTGTTATCTTTTTGTCAAGGTAAGTCTAGTTAAAAAAAAACTTCTTTGGAAAGGGATGATGGAAGGAATACTTTAAATGCAAAGGATTACAGAATTTGAATTGGCATACATGTATTTGTATGCATCAATAATCCAATAATATATGTATTACCACTATGATCTTCTCTTTCTAATAGTCCTTTTAGCCTTATATATCATAACCTTTTCCAAAATTTTATTTAAAATATTTTTCTTGCCTTCAAAATTATACTTGTGTAGTCCTAAGGCCAAGAAATGTACTAGAGTTTATTTTAAATGATCAGCCCACTCCCAAATTGAAAAGCATAAGCCTAGCTAAAAACAGTATCTAAGACTTTAATCACAACTTTTTAAAATAACCTGTAACCAAAACTCACACTTAGGAAATTAATGGAAAAGACTAAGCCCCAAGTTTTGAAAAGCTTTTTTTTCTCAGCCTGACTTGAAGGGCTGCTAAAGGTATGAGGGTCCATTAGTGGGAATAATTGAAATGGCAGTCACAGTGTAAAAGTTTCTAAGGGAAGGGGCCACATGACCTTCAGGAGACTTCTTCTATCTTCTTTTGGGTGCTTTTCTCTCTCCCCATGTCTTTCTGTCTCTCTCTGTCTCTCCCCCTCCCCTCAATCTCTCCTTTCATTCTGTCCCTCCTCCCCCTCCCCTTCTCACTATCACTCTGCCTCATTCTGTGTGCACACACTGGCAACTCTTTGAACATTAAAAGTAAGCACTGTTTGTTGGGTCAGATATTTTTATCCTGATTTAATAATGTCACTGAGATGTAGCCAATGAAATAGTTTTCATAGTTAAATAGTGCCTATAAGAAAATAAATCACATGTTATTTTTCAAAGATATTAAGTGTATTTTATAACTATTTTTATTTGGTTCTTGTAACATGAAAATAATATTCATTCTTATCAATAAAAGCAGGCTAGTCATGGAGATCTATCTAGATTGCCCTTAATAAAAGCATGCTTGGCATGAGAGTTGATAGCCCTTTCTGAGATGGAGTCTCAGAGCCAGCTTCATGAGCATGCACTTCATGTGGCCCCTCAGGGTCCTGCACTCAGGCACCCATGCTTGGTCAAAGGCTCTGCTTGAAATTCTTAATAATTTTGAACGACGAATCCTGCAATTCCATTTTGCGCTGGACCCTTAAATATGTAGGGTATCCTCAGCGGGAGGGAAGTTGACTGAGGACAAGACAGGAGTTGCTTTAGTCTGGGTGAACACTTGATCTGGTGATCAGTTTTATTTGTGACTGTGTTACTCTGGGCAGCATTTGCTTTTTTTTCTCAGCTACATTTCAAGTTCCTTGTGTACGCCTGTTCCCTCTTACTGCCAGTCTATCTAACCTGTCCTTCTGTCCTACCTAGAACCAGTTCTCCTTGTCTTTAAAATTCCCAGGAAATGACAGTCCCTTGACACAGGAACCATGACAATGGCTTTACCAGTTTATTTCAACCCTAAGAATTATTCAGAATTTTTTACATGATCCAGATGTTTTCAGTCTGTATTCATAAAACATGGTCCCGTGATGTAACATAGGTAAACTAAACCAAAGATTCAAATGCCTTGGAGGAAAGGAAATTTTATTTTAGGGAATCCTGAGATATTCTTTTGGGCTTATTTGTTTTGAGGTCTATCATAAAACAAAGAGGATTGTTGGCACTTTAATTACAACTTCCTATAATACTTCACAGCCCCTAGCATGAGACTCTGACATTTGTCACAGGTCATACCTCATCTGATGCAGGGGTTTATAGTGGTTGCACGATGCTTCTGGGCAACTGCTCTTCAATGGGACTAAATGAGAAAATCCAAACTGTTCTATACAAACCCACCTACAAAAGCTATAATTGGAGGGGGAATAAAAACAAATGTGTGGTTTCTTACTGTCTCTATTAAACATTCCAGGCCCCTCAGGTTGACGAGCCGCATTCAGCTGATAGTTGAGAACTAATCCCTCACACATACCGGCTCTCAAGCCTGGCTGGGCTGTAGGATCACCTGGGGACCTTTGGAAATCTCTGAGATGCTGGCTGCCCAGGTTAAGATGCTAATATGCAGCTAGGCTGCGGAACCACTGTGGGCTAACAACTTTAATGGACTTTTATAACCCTTCTCAAGTTGTGCTTTTAAATCTAGGCTACAATGAGCCAAAGAATTCTAAAGAATAATTGATGGCACAGTTGATTGGTTGAGACTATTGTTTCAAGATTGACAGGTCGGTTGGGTAGGGTAGTTTGCACTTGTGGCAGTTGGACTATAATTTGACCTTACATTTTTAGAATTCTTGGTCCTCAGATGGAGAGGAATTGCCATTTGTATACACCAGACAAGTCACCCAGTATGTAAAACTCAGAAGGTGTTCATGGCATAGAGTATATTCCTAAACCTACGTCTCTCTTGGTTATACACATGTAAACTTTGGTTAATTATTTCTTAATTGTACTCATTAGAATCAGTTTTTGAGGGGAAAACGAAAAAACTTTTGCTCTGATGTGTTAAGGATTTGCCTCTTACGTTAATCAACCTATAGGATATTAGTAACAAGAATCAAGGCAAATGTAGTTGTAGGCGGTTTGTTTGTTTTTAATTTTTCACCTAGTTTCCAGATCACATTTACTTTGATTAAATGGCATGTTGGTATCCCAATGATGACAAAATGTAATTATCTGACATCTTTTGGCATTTTAAAAGAGTAAAGACCTATCAAATCTTGCATTTAGGCTGCAATTAAGATAAAAGTTTACAATGCCAAATACACACACACACACACACACACACATACAAGGAAACATTATAACTTTTATAATTATTCTTGAAGTTTTGATGTAAAAAAATATGTTGAACAGTTCTTCAAAAAATAGCACCTCCTCCATTATTTTTGTTTTTAGGAGCCATTAACTTAAAGGGAAGAAATAAAATAACTATAATCAAAGGAGTGGTTTAATATCAGCAAAATAAAATGCTGCAACAGAATTGATGATATTCATGTCAGTCAAATGGCTCATATAAAAATGTGTTCTTTTTATCACCAAAGATCCTTTCAGTTAAAATCTTTTAGAGCAGGTAGCTTGTAAAATCAGTATCCATCACAATATATGGTTACGATTAGTTTGTAAGTGTAGATCATCATTTATCCCAAAATGGAAAGACATGTCTATGTCCAGAAATCCTGGAGTTTCTTCCCATTCTCAAGCGGTGCAAGTGGAGTGTATTTATGTCACATTGGGAAGTTTCCAGGGTGTATAACATGCCTTTGGGGTTGCCTTGCTAACCCAAAGAGGGGTGCACCAGTCCAAGAATCTGGAAATCTGGGTGGTAGACCTGTACTGCCCCGGAGGAACTGCCTCACCCTGGGCAGGCTACCTGGTGTTTCAGTCATGTTTATCACCCAGTGAGAGACTAGTTCGTTCTGTGAAACTATCAAGCTCTAAGTGTCTCCTGAATCCAGATTGAAAGCCCTTTACATCGAACAGATAACTGATTAGTGTTGCCCTTCATTTTAGAAATTCTTAAGATAATCACCGCATCAAAACACATACACAAACAACCATAAAAGGGACTGCACTGCCCAAGTGCTTTAACATGGCAGAGACAGTTACTCTTATTTTGTAGTCTGTACACATGAAAATGAAGTGATTTTGTTATGTTTCTGGGGAAAAAGTATTTTTAAAAATTTCCTCCTAAGGAATTAAAATATCTGTAGAAGCCATGGCTTGCTTTTCTAATGTGGAAATTATTTGCCTTGCAGATCCCTCCTTTTATCAGGGAGAAAATGACTTGCAGCCTGTTCTTTGTTCATGTTTTTGTTTCCTACTTTGATCAGTTGTATATAAATGTACATTTTTGTTACTTTTGCTGTGCCAGTTAGAAATCTACTTCCCATAAAGTATTTCTCCCATTTAAGTCCAATTATGTACACTTTGCTTAGGTCTTTCCAAAATAAAATTTATGTAAATGTTTATTTTATATAAAATATAATGAAAATAATTATGTCTCTTTCAGTCTCTCAAGTGCTCTGTGTTTAGTACCCATTGAAATCCATGTCACTAGATGGGTTTGCTTTAAAAGAAAAAAAAACTTCCTTCCTTCCCTGATTCATTCATTCATTCACTGCATTGTTCTTTGTGCTTCATGTCTGCTCTTTTGCACACCTCACAATGACGATTTCAGTCCTTATGCAGTTCTGATCTCTTCCTCTCATCTTGCTGAGTAGATGTCTTCACCCCTTCACAGAATAAACGAAAGTAGAAAACAGATATTCTCTCAGTATCCTATACTCATTCTACAAACTCACCTGTACTCAATTCTTCCCGCTCTGGATTTTGCCTCTTGTGAAGATTCATTCCATCCCTTAACCTCTCGTTTTCATCTTCAACTTCTTCCTTCTACTGGCTCTTGTGAATTCTCTTCTATTTTAAAACACATATACCGATAACCACCATCAAAATCATTTGGAAATAAAAATGAAGTCCTTCATGTATTTCTTTTCATCTCTAGCTGCTACCATGTCTTTCTTCCTTCTCAGCCAAACTGTTTGAGTGAATTGTCTTCACCTGTTTTTTCTACCTCCATCCTTCACATTCTCTCTGCTTCATAGTGATCTGTCCCTGCAACAAACATGCAAGTAATTGCTGTTTCTGAGGTCACCAATAATCCCCTTAGTGCTGAATCTTAGTGCAAAATCCCTTGTGGGACATGGGAGAGGGTTCTAGAGTTTACATCAGTGGTTTAGTCTGGATGGAAAAAATTTTGTACACAAAACATTATCTGCCCATGATTTGCTCATTGCTCATAGGTTAGTCACTAACACTCCTAATTGTACAACTATCCTTAGAGGTGGGGCTTCATTAAGGGTCTTGGAAGGCCTCCAATAGGAGAGTATCCTGCCATGATGAAGATATGTTCACATTAAAGGCAGATTTCTCATACATCACAAATCCAATCTGGGATAGTTCAGCCCACTCTGTCCCTTCTTGACATCCTTCCCTTACGTGTGTGTATGAATATTTCCATTTAGATGCTGTGACATCACCACAAACTCAACTTATACTTAAACCATCATCTTACTAGCAAATTTAAAACGAACAACCTATCAAATAGGTGTACAATTCATATTGAATAGCTCTTTTCCTATTTAATGGGAAGGCATTATTTTGGTAGGCCTATAAGGGACCAATCCTCATAAAAGGACAAGGTCTCACTTCAGGCTGTGAGTGTTGAACTCTGGAAACAAAGAGAGCTATTCTGTTACAGGAAATGAGACCATGCCCAACCCCAAGGAGACTTCTGGGTATGAAAGAAATCACTAAGTATCCTGCAAAGCTGTGTGTGCATCATGTGCAGAAGAGTGCAAACTGACGGAGTCTGCAGGCCCCATGTAAAGGTTAGCCATGAACTTGAACACTGTGGGTCCAACTATACTTGCACATCACATGAGCATTTTTCTTTCCCTCTCCCATTTTGTTTGGTAACAGCTTTGTAATGGTTTTAATCTGACTCCTTGCTAAGAAGAAAGAGGTATTTGGGTCCATCCGGAGGGTCTGAGCTTTTATTGGAGAGTAGTTTGCCCCTGGGGCAAGGGATGGCTCTGATAATCCTTGTAAGATCACTACAGTGAAAGCAAACTTTAAAGGTGAGGTGGTGAGGGGCATTGGTCAGACAGCCACCATACCTGCGGATTTCCTTTGCAGTCCTCAAGCCTGGAGCCCTGGTGGTGCAGGGCTTTGTTTTCACAGAAAGGCTGCTTACCTTACCAAGCTCCCTCCCAACTGTCCCCTGGACACCCAAGCCCCAAACACAGGAGTCATCTACTAAAACTGTTATCCAAGGCGTCTTTATTTAAAATAAATAAACAAAATGGTCCTTGCTATTTATTCTCAAGAGCAGTGCAGTCCAATAGAGCTATCTGTGATGATGGCAGTATCCTGTATCTGCTCTCCAATATGGTGGGCGCTAGCCACAGCCCTTGAAATATACCTAGTGTGACTGAGGAACTAATGTTTTTACTTTAGTTTCTACTAATTTAACCACGTGTGCCTCTAATCGGACAATGCTTCTTAATGTTGTAAGATGGGACACAGAAATCCGAGAAACCCTTTTAGGTTCATGAGATAAGAAGGAGACTTTCAAGTTTCAGGGCCAATTACATTCTTTTAGCTTTTCACCAAAAGGTGCCCATTCATCTTCTGCTACCTTCTACAGTTACAGGGGTCATTGCCCCAGCTGATTCTCACCTGCCTGTACCTGCATTCCCTCCACCTTGACTATCTTCTGTTTTCCTGTCCATCTGTCTACTGCCTATCTCCCTAATCTGTATACCTCCTACCTTAAGGAGCTTTTATTTCTATTTTTCACAGAAGACAACTGGGCCTAGGAGATTGGTGTTAGTTATATATAGAATGTCCACGAGCTTTGCTCTAATTTTTTTGATAAAACATACATACATTACAAATTCTGGCTTTGTTCCTCTGTCAACCTCAAGCTAACGTATTACAAAGTAATATTTATGGGAAATAATGCTGACATGATAGTATTACCGATGAATTCATTTTAATGATGTTAAATGATGGATCCTACAGCTTTGGCCCATTCCACTGAAGCTAATGACACAACCATCCGGAAAAGGGGTGACAGCGTAAAACAGCTGTCTTTCATACCCAGCTCTTTCATACCCACTCTATTTGAAATTCTTGAATGTCAAAGGCTTCCACAAGCTTCTTAGGAGGAGGGGCAGTGCTATTAATGCCTCAGTAAGCTTCCAGGAGTCGGGGGGGCTTCCTCACCCCTGGGTTTGGGCCACACTCCCTGGTCTGGGCCAGAATTCCCTGGCGCTGAGCATTCCAGGCCACTGATCAGATTCCAGATCACCTGGATCTGACGGTAGGGCCCTCTGCACACCTGTGAGCGGCGACCACCTCGAGGCCAGAAGGCGGGTAGCTGTGAAACGTGGGGCGGCCGCGCGTGGGTTGAGCGCGGGCCGAGACAGCTGTGAGCCGGCCGGCGCCGCAGGTGCGGCTCATTGGCGCCCGCGCAGTAGTGAAGAGCGCGGCGGGCGCTCCGCGGGGCTCGCTGTTGTCGCCGCTTTCCGCAACTGCGGGGGAGGAAGCGGGGCGGAGTCCCGGCGCGTGGGGGCCATGCGGACGCTGGCTGGGGCTGGTCTGCTGCTGTTGCTCGCCGTCGGCCTCCCCCAGAGCCTAGGTGAGCCCGGACCCCGGACCCTGGGCGCCGAGGCTGCGGCCCAGGGCTGAGTGCTGGCGAGGGAGAGAGACTTCGTTACTCCCTCGGCCACGGAGAGGGAAGGGTGAGGGGCCGGTACAGGCCCAGAAGTTCCCAAAGACCGGCCTGCGCCAGGTTTTCTTTTGGAAATTCTTTGGATTCTGGAGTTCAAGGCTTTAGGCACTTATGCTAAGGCGCCTTCTCCACGGAACAATCGCCAATTAGAAGTAACTTAAAGCCAAATGTCTCTTTTCTGAGTAACATATGGTGTTCTATGACCACCTAATTTACGTAATGCTCACCCTCCCAGAGTAACCCCCAAATGGATCCCCAGAAGGAGCGAGCTCATCCTGCACCCCCCCCCCCCCCCGCCAACCCCCCGGGGACTCCCTAAGGCAGCTCAGGCTATAAAGAGGCAGGGGAGTCCTGAGGCAAGTTCTAGTCAACATGGGGTAATTGTGGGACAGTCTTGGGAATATCTTGAGAAAAAAAAGAGGGATAGTCTGCTGCTCGGTGATATCAGAACATCTGTGTGAGGCCAGGAAAATCTGAAGGTGGAGTCTTGATCAAGGGAATCCTGACTTGAGGTGCCCCGGGTGCGTGCCCACACACACCGGTGCTCTCACACACAGGGCTGAAGTGTGGGATCCCTGCTGTTGATGTCGAACGTAGGACAACTGTCTTGGATTCTGGCTTCTTCTCTGGAAGTACTCGCTGGAGGGATTCAGCAGTTGGTGGACAACCGTGGCAGGTCAGGATAACCAAAGCACTGAGCTCTTGAATGAGAAATGCTGACGTTTTCCTCTGGTTTCCGATATCACAGCTCTGGTTAACAGGTGATTTTCTCTTAAGCCCATTCAACCCTGTCTGCCAAAAAGTTTACTTCGGGGGAAATCTCTTCCTAACCAATTGTATCAGTAACTTAAGAATGTTATACAAGGAGAGTTGACTTCAAGTGTTTCTAAAGGAGATGACATCACGGGGAGATGCATATTAGTTGTGTTCATACTTTTCTTCTCGGCAGGTCTCCCTAAAATTAGGCGAGCACCGTTTCTGTGCAGGAAGCTTGATCCAAGATGATCTGGTTGTTACAGCAGCACACTGCTTGGTTGGCCTCAATGAGTAAGTTGTGGATTTCCATTACTTATCAAACCTTGGCTCCTAGCAATGGGACTGAGAGATTTGAAGCTCTAAATACCCTGCAAAGTTCAATCCCCATCCCTTTCTGAATTTTTCCACCTGGTCCACCCACTCACTGACCTTCCTGATCCCAGGAAACCTTTATCTGTCTCAAGATTTCCTGTGCCTCCTACTCTACTAATTAGAGACCCCAGAGATCCTAGATGTCCTCTATAATTTGTGGAGTTAGTGGTGAGGTGGGGGCGATGGTTACTTGTTCAAATAAATTATTGACATTTATTGTTAAATGGAGGCTCCAACGTTTTAATATGAATTTCAGTCATTAGGAGGAAGACAATACTGTGAAAAGAACCGATACTTAGCCAGATTAAGAGAGATGCTGATAATAAGAAAAGGACAGTTCTAGGAACAACTTTTATATCTTGTTAAAAATAACAGAGCATATATAGACTAGTACAAAAAAAGAAAAAGAGGCCGCCCTTAAATATTTCATGCAGAACTACAATTGTTGAGAGGGGAAAGGGTTCACAGAATGTAAACACTCTGATGGAAAGCCATGACTTAAAGATCCCTATAATTTATAGGCAATTATGATAGTTGGTAGTAATCAATAAAGGTACATCTTCTTTGAAGACTTAGAAATGCTTCAAGTTACATTAATCACTTTTCATTTAAGTGAGTGAAAACAAGACCATCTTTCCTGGGGGAAACAGCTATACTTATTGGAACATTTTTCTTTGGTTTTAGGAACCAAATGAAGAGTCTGACTGTGACTGGGGGGCACAACCTCTTTCCGGAGGGTAAACAAGAACAGAAGATTCCTGTTTCAAAAATGATTATCCATCCTGAGTACAATAGACTTGGATATATGAGCTCTGATATTGCACTGCTGTATTTAAAACACAAAGTCAAGTTTGGTAAGTAAGGGGAGTTAGCATATTTTAAAAATGTAGGAGAAAATTGTGCTTTATTCTGTACCAATTAACAATTAATTTCTGTGTATATCTGGTACTATTAGAATAGCTAAGTTTTGTCCTTCTTAAAATTTTGTTTATAACATATAAAAGCACTGTAAAGATTGAAAGTCCCAGACACAAATTCTATATGCTTAACTTAATCTGCATTTTAAGTCTTTTGTCTTGACTGGGCTATATTCTAGACTTATACTCAGCTCCAGCCTGGGACTTTGGGACATTTGAAAATGTTTTCAGAGACTTCTTTCTCTCCTCATTATCTGACACTGATAATGTGTCAGATATCTGACACTGAGCACAGGTAATCTAAACATTTTAGAAAAAAATTTTAAAATCTTTTTGTTTTTAATGCAAAAAAGTAAAGTGATCCGTGACCCAAAACAATGAAGGAGCACAAATCTAGAAGAATTGGCCAGGCATTGAAATAAGCCACTTCCCTTGAGGCATCCCATTGATCTTTAAAGAACCTAGAGCTTTAACTTGTCATGCAAGGAGCCTATATGGCAGGAGAGGTGGGGGATGGGTGAATCTGATCTGTGTCTCCCATGTAACCCCTGACTTCACAACAGGTGATGCTTTGAAAGACGGGGAAAAAAGAGAGAGAGATGGCACATAAAGTGAGGGTATCAGGAAACTTACCTGCTTGAATCTTGGCTCTGGATGGAAGGTTCCCTGAAGGATCTGTAATCATGAGCAAGCAAGCCTCATTCAAGTTAGATGCTGGAATTCCCATCACCTGTGACCAAAAGAAACTATTGCCCTTTTCCCTGTTCCCCTTTATAGAAAAGCTATGAAGTTCCACTTATGGGAGGTATGTCGTTTTCCTCTCCTCAGTTCTCATAATTGTGTGTATTAGGTCTGAGATATCAGTGAGACATCCAAGTTAGACTTTCACCCTGACCTGCCACCAAATCTGCTCTTGTCACAGTCACTGCCCTCCATGTTGCTAAATTTCAAAGGTAAATTCTCAATCCTCAGCTTGCTTGGCATGAGTTTAGACAGACTGGCTCATACTCTCCCTGGAAAAATTTTCTTCAGTTGAGTTCCAGGAGTCCCTTGGTTTTCCTCCTACCTCTTTTTGCACCCTTTGTTAGTCTTCTATGATGATACCTCCTCCTCTTTGTAACCTCTGTTGGAGTGCTCAGTCCCTGGACCTCTTCTCTATCTGCCCTCCTTTAGTATTCTCATCCAGGTTCAAGGTTGTAAACACCATCTGCTTGAAGACTAACCCAAATGTTACCTATCACACATGCTGCTGGGATTAATAGGAGTCGTATAACTAACTGCCTACTGGTCACCCACCCGGATGGCTAATAGGCATCTCAAACTTAATATGTTTAAAACAGAATCTTGTCCCCTGTATCCTAAATCTACTTTACCCATAGCCTTTGATTTTGATGAATGACCGCTCTACCCTTCCGTTGTTTAAGCTAAACATTTTGCACTCAGTCTTAATTCTTCTTTCTCTCACATTGTGTACCTAATCCATCACAAGTCCCATGGCTTCTGCCTCGCCCGGTCTACTCTTACTATCCTGTTCCAGGCTACCATCCTTTCTTGCTTGGGTTAATTTTAATGGTCTCTTAAATTGTCTTTAGCTTTCTCTTTTGAAAGCCTAATTATTATTAACCTAACAACCAGAATAATACTTTTTAAAATCTAGGCTATATTATGTCACTCTGTTCAAAACACTTCAGTGGTTCTTCATTACACTCAGATGGAAATCAATATTTTTATCAATTGCCATCTCTGTCCTCTTAGCCCTAGATCTAGCCTGTTGTTTGTTTTTTCACTATTTTTTTTTTCCTTAGTCTGTTCCAGCTATTCTGGCCAACTGTTCTCAAGCATATATGACATTATCCCACTGCAGGGGCTTTCCATTCTGTTTCTTACTTTCTTGAAATACTTTCTGCTCAGATAACCACTTCGTTTCAAGGCTTGACTCAAATGTCATCTGCTCAGGGGCACCTGGGTGGCTCAGTAAATTAAGTGTCTGACTCTTGATCTTAGCTCAGGTCTTGATACCAGGGTGGTAAGTTCAAGCCCGGCATTGGGTTCTAGGCTAGGTATGAAGCCTAATTAAAAGAAATGTTATCTACTCAAAGGCACTTGCCATGACTATCATATTTAAAACTACATTTCCCATGCCATCTTCCCTAATCCCCAGACTTTGGATCTTCTTTACCCTACTCTGATTTTTCTGGAGTGATATTACCTAACAACCAAATAAGTTATTTTATTTATAATTTGCATTCCTGCTACCCCAACACACACCCTTGTATGTAAAGGATTTATCTTTCTGCTAATTTACTGGAGTCTAGAAAATGCTTGCCACATAGTAGTACTGGATTACCATTAGGGGAAACTATCCTTTAGAAACAAGGGTATACCCTCAGTGGAACAGAATATAGAACCCAGAAATTGACGCATGCCTATATGGTCAATTAATCTCTGACAAAGCAGCAAAGAACATCCAATGGAAAAAAGTCTCTTCAACAAAGGTTGTCGGGAAAACTGGACCACTTTCTTACACCATACACAAAAGTAAATTCAAAATGGATGAAAGACCTAAAGGTGAAATAGGAAACCATCAAAATCCTATAGGGGAACACAGGCAGCAACCTCTTTGACCTTGGCCATAGGAGCTTCTTACTAGACTCCGGCGGCAAGGGAAACAAAAGCAAAAATGAACCATTGGGACTTCATTAAGATAAAAAGATTCAGCACAGTGAAGGAAATCAACAAAACTAAAAGGCAACCTACAGAATGGAGAAGATACTTGCAAATGACATACTGGGTAAAGGACTAGTATCTAAAATCTATAAAGAACTTACCAAACTCAACACCCCAAAAATAATCAAGAAATGGCAGAAGACATGAACAGACATTTCTCCAAAGAAGACCTACAAATGGCTAACAGACACATGAAAAAAAATGCTCAACATCACTCATCAGAGAAATAAAAATCACAACCACAATGAGATACCACCTCACAACTGTCAGAATGGCTACAATTAACAAGTTAGGAAACTACTAATGTTGATGAGAATGTGGAGAAAGGAGAACCCTCTTGCACTGTTGGTGGGAATGCAAACTGGTGCAGCCATTCTGGAAAACAGTATGGATGTTCCTCAAAAAGTTAAAAATAGAACTGTCTTATGACTCTACAATTACACTACTATTATTTATCCAAAGGATACAAAAACACTGATTCAAAGGGGTACATAAATCCCAATGTTTATAGCATTATAGTAGCGCTATCAACAATAGCCAAATTATGGAATGCCCATGAACTGATGAATGGATAAAAAAAGATACATACATACACATATATACATACAATGGAATATTATCACTCAGACATCAAAAAGATTGAAATCTTGGTCATTTGCAATGACATGGGTTGAGCTAGGGTTTATTTTGCTAAGCAAAAGAAGTCAGAGAAAGACGGATACCATGATTTCACTTATATGTGGAATTTAAGAAAAAAAACATGAACATAGGGGAAAGGAAGGGAAAATAAGATAAAAACAGAGAGGAAGGCAAGCCACAGGAGACTTTTAATGATAGAGAACAAACTGAGGGTTGCTGGAGGGGAGGTAGGTGGGGGGATGGGCTAAATCGGTGATAGGCATTAAGGAGGGCACTTGCTGGGATGAACATTGGGTATTATATGTAAATGATGAATCACTGACTTATACTGAAACCAATACTACACTATATGTAGACTAACTTGAATTTAAATAAAATCTTGGAAGGAAAAAAAAAAGGACAATTGTATACCCTAAAATGTTAGTTTTGGAGGGTCAAGGTGGTGTGTATAACACTGGATTATGTTCTTCCTATTTTACTTTTTCTGCATTTTTCTAAATTTCTACAAATATGGATAGTTTTTTATGAGAGGGGAAAACTTAAAATATATATAAATATTATATTTAGAGGGAAAGTGTAGAAGCCATGAAAACAACTGGATGTTACTTTTCTAAATATATTCAGCATCACTTGCCTATCTAGGAACCTTAAAATTTTCTTTTTCCAGGAACTGCTGTTCAGCCAATCTGTCTTCCCCATAAAGATGATAAATTTGAAGCAGGGCTTCTTTGCATGACCAGTGGATGGTGCAAGATTTCAGAGAGTAAGAGGCATCAAAAAATATATAGTAGTTTTAGATTTCTTTGCCCACTAGAAGCAGAAATTGTATTGGCCACAAGTAATATATTTATCCTATTTTGTTTTTGTTTTTTTCCCGAGTTATAATCCAGTGAGAATTTCTTGTTGTTTTCGTCATAAAAATGTCTGTATCTAAGGCTCAACATAAAACTTCTGCTGACCATTTTGGTTATGATGTGTCAGAAAAAGAAAACCAGCAGTAACTATGACAGATGAAGAAGAATACAGTAAAGGGATAATCAGGAAATGGTCACAATAGTTAAATTTCCTTGTCTTTAATATTATGATTTTTCAAAAGTAAGAATTTCACAAATACTGCTTTATTGACTAAAGTTTTCTACTTAGGAAAACTTGAAGTATATGGTTAGGAAAGATACAATTGCCTATATTACCTTAAAAAAATCTGCTAATAAAAAAATGTCCTTTATCACATATCTGATTTTAGGAAAGAATATAATTCATACCTTACAAAAGGACTTCCACATTTTGATTAAACATGGTTGAAATAGGTTTTTTTTTAACATTTATTTATTATTGAGAGACAGACACAGAGTGTGAGCAGGGGAGGGGTAGAGAGAGGGGGAGACACAGAATCTGAAGTAGGCTCCAGGCTCTGAGCTGTCAGCACAGAGCCCCAAGTGGGGCTCGAACTCACAAACTGTGAGATCATGACCTGAGCCAAAGTCGGATGCTTAACCAGCTGAGCCACCCAGGTGCCCCTAAACATGGTTCAAATAGTTCTATACTTGTAGGGTTCTTACTGATTTGTTTCAGTGAGGACAATTGTTGACTAACTCATCAGTCCACCTCCACAGCATCAGAGTATTCAGATGTCCTACAAGAAGTGGAGCTTCCCATCATGGACGACAGAACGTGTAATTCTGTGCTGACGGGTATGAATTTTCCTCTCCTGGGGAGTACCATGATGTGTGCCAGTTTTCCTGATGGGGAAAAGGAGGCCTGCCAGGTAAAAAGCATAAGCCAGCCCAGTTATTCAGTATCATGTAAGTGATAGTGGATTCTGCCTTTTCCCATGAGCTGCTTTTGGGGAATAATTGCTTCAACATTCTTTTTTTGTTCATCTTTCCACCATGCTTCTACTGAAAAGGTTTACTTGACCTGGCCTGAGATCATTCTTTCCTGTTCCGTGCCCATTCTTACCCCCACCCCTCTTTTTGGGAAGATGGAAGGAGGGAAGATGGGGAGGGGGGGTTCAACATTTCCAACCTAATGGAATGGTGCAAGAGCACTTTGGCTCTATCTGATTAGGTCTGTCTGTGAATTATTTTTCATTCCACTTTTTGTTAAACATTGTGACTTTTTTTAAGTGTTGAGTGCAGAATGCAATGTTTGTACAATGTTTGACCAAAGATGGCACAACTATAGTAACTGTTGGTTAAAACATGTTGTGAATGACCTCCCAAGGCTGACTACAGTAGCTTATAAAGAAGACCGATCTTCACAAGTTAGAGGAAAAGGAGACCAATTTGTGAAAGACATGAGTTTTAAGTTTTAGATAGAGAAGATAATTTACTTGAAAAACCACTTTTTTTTTTAATTGGAGGAGTTGGGAGTTTTTATTCTTCCCCAGCAAGCAGCTTGAAACTGCTGTAGGAAGCTCCCTAAAATTATCTGTTGGAAAATTTCTTGACTTTTTTGTTCTGGAGCAAGGGGGCAGGTGGTGACAGGACAAGGAGCGGGGAGAGTTTGGAAGGGAAGAGATAGAAATTTACAATTATCCCACTTTCTAAATTGGGACACAGGTAGATTAAGGGTGTTTTATCCTGTCCGCATCCTTGAGAGGCAATCCTTTGGGGGGCAGGCGGTTAAACCCTCAATTCTCTGCCTTTTGAAGAGGGTTTAGTCCGGCACAGAATTGACCCATGTTCCCAAAGCACTACATTATTATGAAGGATTATTAAAGAAAGGATCCTAAAATCATGCGTTCTTTATCCTCTACTCTGAGAACCAACAGTCCTATACATGTAGACCCTGGGACAAAATTAGGCCTCTGTTCTGAGAGCCTTCAGCCATTGCATGAACTTGACTCAATTCACTGGTGCTGTAGGCTTGGATATGACCCAGTCTTTCCTAGCAATTCCAGATGGCAAAGTAGAGTGGAAGAATGTACCTGTCAATTCCCCCTGCTCCTTTCACTGGTTGCAGAATGCATGTGGTTGTTCACAAACAAGTAGGGGCAAGAGAGAAATTAAGTGTTAGCTCAACAAGATTGCAGGCACTAATTGTAAGGAGGTTACATTTGGGCAAAAAGACTGTACCTTGAAACTAATGATGAAGAGGCAAAAAGATGGATAAAAAAAATGTTGATTGATAGTAACCAGTGGGTATATATGCCTCTACTACTTCTCTCTTTGGGATGAGTGCTGTTTGTTGTTGTGCTGAAATACTTTTTTTTTTTTTTTAATTTTTTTTAACGTTAATTTATTTTTGAGACAGAGACAGAGCATGAACGGGGGAGGGCCAGAGAGACAGGGAAACACAGAATCTGAAACAGGCTTAAGGCTCTGAGCTGTCAGCACAGAGCCTGATGCGGGGCTCGAACTCATGGACCGTGAGATCATGACCTGAGCCGAAGTCAGACACCTAACCGACAGAGCCACCCAGGCGCCCCTGTGCTGAAATACTTTTAACTCGTGAATATTTTCAAGTTTCATTTTTTTTCTGTCCCATAAAAGGGAGACTCTGGAAGTCCATTTGTTTGTAGAAGAGGCAATGGACTCTGGGTCCTTGCTGGGATAACTTCCCAGGGAGCTGGTTGGACTAGAGGTTGGCCTTTAAGAAATAACCATAGAAGGGCATCACCTGGCATTTTCTCCAAGGTGTTTGAGTTGGTGGATTTTATCACTCAGAACACATTCACAGGTAGGTATAATTTCTGTGAATTCATCCTTCTGCCTTTTGTTCTAAATCAAAAATTGATCATGCTTATTTCAAGGGTAGTTATTCTGATATGTTGCAGATATAATCAGAACTAAGCTGTAAAAGAAAGGATGACTTTGTCTGGTTTTCAATTCCTAATCCAATGTATATAAACTTAAATCTCTGAATTCATGAGAACTGATCTCTTTCAGTTTAACTTGAACTTAACTTGGACAGAGCCTGAATCTTCAAGTTTATGTTCATGTAGATTTTCATGAGATATGGGTCTTTTTTTGTAATGATGAGATTTTTAAAAAAATAGTCTTTGAGAAAGGATTCTTGCTTCATTTATCCAGGTGACATACCTTTTTCCTCTAAACTAGTTTAGAGCACTAAAAATAAATTACTCACCTCCCATTTTCCCCACTCACCTTTGTTAATTTTACTTGACAACAGTGGGGAAAATAAGGGAGGCCTTGGAGGGTTACTTTGTTTTGCAGCACTAAAATCTAGAATTAGGAAAACAAATGTGGATCTGGAGATGCCAAGCCTGTCCTCAGGGAACTTTCCTACTATTTGGGAAGACAGAGGAGTATGTTGGCCCAGTGATGAAAGATGAGGTGAGCTAAGCCCCTGAGAGCTGTCAGAGCACTGAGGACAAGGCAGAGGGGCTCAGTCCCAAGGGATACAAGGTTTGCCTTGCAGAGGGACAGCACCTGTGCAAGAGGGTAGCCTTTGCAGAACAGAGCGAGTGAGGACACACAACTTACAGGACCAAGCAGTTCAGTACAAGAAGCAAGTCATTTCAAGGCCGGGAGCCAGAGGGTCAGAGCACAGGGCTCCCTCCAGCCTTCCCTCATTGCAGTCCAAGATCAGCCACCTTGCTGATGATTCGAGAAGCACCACTGTTAACTGGTCCAACTGAGCACCAGAGCTCCCTCTGACTAGAGCAGGCTTGCCACTCCGATTTGGACCTCAGAGTGAAAGTGTTCTGTTCATTGACATTACTGCACAGGGAGAGTCTCTCCTGGTAGCAATTCTATTCAGTTTTCATCACCTGAAAGAGAAGGTTAAAAGGATTAATAAGCCCTGAACAAAGGTTAACAGTAACAATATTTTAAAATGGCAATGAAATCAGCCAGTAATGGTTAATTCCACAGTCAAATAATAGCACAATGTGACAATTTATTTAAATAATACTTCCTTAACATCATCTAAGCTTCTCATGCCACAGTTGCCTATTTCTTCTAGTTTCCAACAATTAAAATGTGACACTGGAATTTGAAATTGCTGAGTGCATGATAGAGACTTGACATGTCACTGCTAAAATTTGTGTACTTTCGGGGCGCCTGGGTAGCTCAGTCAGTTAAGCACCTGAATTCGGCTCAGGTCATAATCTCATGGTTCATGAGTTCAAGCCCTGTGTCAGGCTCTGTGCTGACAGCTCAAAGCCAGGAGCATGCTTCAGATTCTGTGTCTCCCTTTCTCCCTGCCCCTCCCCCACTTGTGCACTTGCTCTCTCTCAAAAATAAACATTAAAAATTTAAATATAAAAAAATTTAAATATAGAACTTGTGAACTTTTACTTTAGTATTTTTATACAAAGGTATTTTATTATAACCCAGGATATCCTAGTGAGAGATGGAGGAGAAAGCCATATTAGTGCCATGTAATATAAATTTGAAACCTCGATGTGACTCATGATTTGCAAAAGCTGGATAAAGAAATATTAAATCTGAAGAACTTGGGTAAAGAAAAGAACATTATGATTTATAAATTATCTCAGTGAAATCTAAGTATAGTGTCTAGGTCAAAGCATCTAAAAACATGCATTCCCATAAATATAAATTATATAAATTACAAAGCTTCAAGCTATGTATCCTATATCTTGAAATTCTGTTCATAGCTGAAGTAAATAATCAACTTTTTTTCTACATTTTGAAAGATTGTAGATCTGAGAGAACAGTGTTATTTGGAGAAAATGGGAAGGTTCGTTACCACCATTCCAAAGAAAGCAGCTGTTCTCATAATTGGTATGTATCCAAGGTAGGATGATTCTTGGGTTTCCGCCCCCCAATATCAGGCCACTTAAGGGGCTATGTTTTGTGAATTTTGTCTAGTATTTCAATTTCTTAATCTGCTTAACATAAAAGTCTATATGTTTCATCTGATATTTTCTGATTAGCAAACATTTGCTGGTTGGTATTTCTGCTATCCACCAATACAAATCATCAGCACAAGTAGTATTAAGACTGGAGCTTATCTGAATTGATGTTTTCAAATATCCAATGTTGAAAGCATCTGCTAGTGAGATTGTTACGGGAATTTAGTGATGAATCCTTTCCTACTTATTTCTGTAATAATGGTGATATTTTATTTCCCAGAAGATGGGAAATAGCTGGAGATGAATATGTTTCACTGTCTTTAAATTTTTTCTACATACTCTGTCCCCTCTAAAGATATCTTTAAGCTTTAGAAATAAGTTTTGCAAGTATTTCACTTCCTCAAGTGTTCTGAATTTTAAAAATTGTATGAGCATTTAAAGATATGCAAAGGTAGGGGCGCCTGGGTGGCTTGGTTGGTTAAGCATCTGACTTCGGCTCAGGTCATGATCTCACGGTCCATGAGTTCGAGCCCCGCGTCAGGCTCTGTGCTGACGGCTCAGAGCCTGGAGCCTGTTTCAGATTCTGTGTCTCCCTCTCCCTCTGCCCCTCCCCTGTTCATGCTCTGTCTCTCTCTGTCTCAAAAATAAATAAACGTTAAAAAAAATTTTTTTTAAAAGATATGCAAAGGTAGATCATAGTTCTGTGAGTTTATAATCTGGTAAGAAGAAAGAGCTGGATAAAAAACTATACTGTAAAACAAGACCAATAAGCTTTATAATCCACACTACCCAGGCGTAGGGTGGTATTTTGGAAAATAGAAAGACTAATTCGCATTGCAGTGGTTTGTGAGGCATGTGTGTGTTTATACCATGGTTGGGAGACATGGAGGTAGGAATGTTTTAGTGAAGGGGATAGTATTGAAAGTACGCATTGAAGGATAGTTATAATTTTATAGCTCATGTAGTTGTTTGTAGCTCTAGTGTCTAAGAGATTTCAACATATCATGCCACGTAGAGGGGATAATGTGTAAGAAATGTCAGGGAGGTAGAGAATATCATGGTTGTTTGGACAGTGTGAGTCACAGGACAGCTGGACAGTAATGTTAGCATAAATAAAAACTGGTATAGCAGTGGACAATGAAGATAAAAAGGCTGGTTAGCTCTTAGTTATAGAGTGTCTTAAATTCCATGAGGAGAAGGTTAGATTTTTTTGCTGTAAGCAATGGGAAACTAAAATGGTGGCAAGATTATAATTTATAAAATGAATGTTTAATGACCTGTAGATATTTGTTGTAAATATAGAAAGGAAATAATGTGGCTTAATTTCAGCCAATATTTAAAAGGCTTAAAAGTCTAAGTTGAGGAGCACCTGGTGGCTCAGTTGATTTAGTGTCTGAATCTTGATTTCAGTTCAGATCATAATCCCAGGGTCATGAGACCAGGCCCTGCATTGGGCTCTGTACTGAGAATGGAGGCTGCTTATGATTCTCCCTCTCTCCCCCCTTTCCCGAGGTTGCATGCACACTCTATCTCTAAAATAAAATTTTTAAAAGTTCAAGTTGATTTTCTGTGTGTCAACCTAGTAATGTAATACCAATAAAGGCTTTGCCATTTTTGCTTAAAGTTTGAGGAAAATAGCATCTAGAATAAGAGTGAGAGTCCTATTTTATTAGAGTCCTGGGCAGGGGCATTGGGAGGGGTCTCCAGGTACAATCTTTAGAAAGAGGCATTGATAAGCTAGAAATTATCTGAAGGACAATGGCTAACATGGAAAGAAATTTGAAATGATATCTTGGGAGATATGGTAGAAGGAACCAGGAATGGTTTTGATGCAAAGAAGATTTGAGAGGAGGAAGGAACTGTCTTGTCTGAGGATCTACTACAGAAGCAGAATTGGACTTGCTCCAGTGAAGTGCAGAGCTGAGAATAAGGAGCTGGAAGGTTAGGAGAAAGCAGATTTCAATCCAATATAAGGTAGTTTCTTTTTTTTTTTTAATTTATATTATTCATTTTGGGGGGGGAGGGGCAGAGAGAGAGAAGGAGAGAGAGAATCCCAAGTAGGTTCTGCACTGTTAGCATGCAGTATGATGTGGGGCTCAATCCCACAAACCACGAAATCATGGCCTGAGCCAGTATCAAGAGTCAGACGCTTAACTGACTGAGCTACTCAGGCACCTTGCAATAGAAGGTAGTTTCTAACTTGAAAGAGTTCTGAGATCTAATGGCCTTCCTCAGGATTAATGAATTTCCTTTATAAGTAGATATTTGAGCAAAGCATGGATGGTTATGGGTGAAGTTGTAGAAAGCATTTGTACATTGGGCTAAGAGACATGCAGATGACAGCCAATTTACCCTCAAACAAAGAGAACCTGTGATTCAACTTAGACAATGAAGTATTGAAGAGATTTCTGCAGGAAAGACTTTCAAGGCAAAAACGGTTGTTATCAGTGTTAGATATTGCAGAAGGCAAAATGAGGTGAGATAAAATGTCATTGGATATGGCAGCTAATTGAGTAGAATTGTAGGATCAGGAGCTATATTCATAACTGGCTGAGTGGTTGTTGAAGACTTGGTATCTTTCCTTCATCAAATAGTCAAAACATTTTTATCAAAGCTTTAAGATGTGCCAAGCACTGTTTCAGGTGCTAGAAATAAAGCAGTGAATGAAAGACAGAAATGCTTCCTTTGGAGACGAGTTGGAAAATGGAGAACAGGGGTAATACAAATCACGTTATAAATAATAGTAGGAGGTGGTAAGCGCTATGCAGAAAACCATAGCAAGAAGGTGGGATGGTTGTGCAATATTAGAGAAGTTGCTCAGGAAAAGCCTAATTATAAGGATGATATTTGAACAAAGACTTGAATAAGATGTGGGAGGGAATCATATGGTCATCTCGGGAAGGAACATTCTTTGCAGAAGGAATGGCATATGTGAGGCAGGAAATTTTTTGGTATATCTGGGGAACAGTAGAATCAAAGCACTAGAGCTAAGTGATGGGTGGAAATGGTCATGGTTAGCATGGTCAAACTTAGAAGACATAAGAAGGACTTTGAATTTTACTACAAGATGTATTGTCATTGGAGGACTTTGAGCAGACAAGGAACATGATCTGACACACTTAAAAAGGATCACTTTGGTTGTTTCATTGAAAATAGACCATAGGGGCACCTGCATGGCTCAGTCAGTTGAGCGTCCAACTCTTGATTTCAGCTCAGGGCATGATCTCATGGTTCATGAGTTCAAATCCTGCATTGGGTTCTGCAATGGCCCTACAGATTCTGCTTGGAATTCTCTCCCTGTCTCTCTGCCTCTCCCCTGCTTGTGCACTCATGCTCTCTAAATAAATAAATAAACTTAAAAAAAAAAAAAAAAGAAAATAGACTCTGGAAGGGAAAGACCAAGAGCTGAGCCCTGTTAGTGTCGTTGGTATCGACACCAATAATCCAGGTAAGCACGATGGCTTGGGACCAGGTTTGCAATGGTAGAGGAGGTGAAAAGTGATAGAACCACAGGATTTGATAGTGAGTTGAAAATGTGGGTTGTAAGAGAGAGAGAGAGAGCCTTATAATTAACATGAGGGTTTTTGACCTGTAGGAGGCATGGGAGTGAGGGTTTGCTGCCCTTGTTTCAGATGAGGAGACAGTTAACAGTGAAGGGAAAGAGGAAGACAGGACAGTGGCTTTGGGATAGTAGGACAGGTTTCAAGAGAAGCAGGGTTTTTTGTTGTTGTTGTGTTGCGGTGGGTGGGTTAGGCTTAACTGTGCTTATGAGCAGAAGAAAGAGTAAGATGAGTCAAGAGAAATGTATAAATACATGAAAGATGTTTCATGAGAACACAACAGTTAAAGAAGATTTAGCTTTGGAAAAAATGAAGAATAATCACTTTCCTGAGAAAGCAACAACAACAACAAAATTCAGGTTACCTATAGGAAGGTTAAATGAATTTACACTAGATGTCTTCTTAGTAATTGTAAGGTTTTAGCTGCTTCAAGTTTAGAGGATGAAGTTGAGATTAAATAGTGAAGATACTTAATAGCATGTAAGGACTAAAATGAATCAACCAGAGATTAATGGGAAGACTTTCAGCAACTTTACAATTCAGTATTAGCATGAATTGATACTGTATTTCAGCAAATCTAAAACAAACTGGTTGTAAAATTGTTATTTTATGTACTCAACAAAGAAATAAAAAATACCCAAGATCAGGAGATTTCAAATAAAGATGGGACACCAAAAGCTGTAGGTTCAGTGTAAGGCTAAACCAGGCACACGCCCACCCATGTGGAAAGCTACATGCCCCTACCTTGACACTGGTGTAGAGACGGGTAAAGATCTTCTCTGAGATTTTGAATCACAAGCTAATACTTATGCAGGTATGTAGTCTAAAATTCCTACCACCCGTATAGTCTGAAACACCTGAAAATAACGTAAGTAGCATGCAGTTGATAGTGCTCCTGGGTGACTGGCCAGAGATCATTCCTCTCTGCAAGAACTGTGTCCATCTAAGTCTAAAAGAATTAATTGTAAGACTATACTGTAAGAACCTTCTGATTCTGGAATGTTCCAATGTGGAGGAAAAAACATGTGCTTTAGAAATGTAATGCGATACGGAATCAATCTGCATCTTAGTGATTTCTCCATTATGCTAAGCAGCCTTGAGAATGGTAGAAGGATTAATTGAATATGGAGTTAATTAACTAATGTTAAGATAGAAACAAATAATATGAAGAAGGAGCAAGGAGTTACACAGTTCCTCCAAGCCTATCTTTATTCTGCTGGGTGGTACCTAGATTCTGAGACCTG
Organism: Panthera uncia; assembly: GCF_023721935.1. NCBI lineage: Eukaryota > Metazoa > Chordata > Mammalia > Carnivora > Felidae > Panthera > Panthera uncia. The sequence continues at coordinate 60,850,232 of NC_064809.1, read as the reverse complement.
GCAGATAAAGGACACTCAGGTCATCTCTCCCCTTCCATGCCTGTGGGAGACATTGCATTTCTAAGAGCCTAGAACAGTGCCTGGCATATAATAATGCTCAATAAACATTTGAATAGGTAAGTCAAAGCTTAATTTTGGTAATCCTCTCTCACTTAGCTTGATTAGACCTCAGAATCCTTTGCAACACAGCAGTCACTAACAACAAACCAGGTTGGCCTATGATTTGAAATCTGTTTTCTATCACTGAGGTAGGGATTTTGAGGTAGACAATAATTTGATGAACAGGAGAAAGTACTTGCCTTGGAAGCCATAAAGACCAACCTATATTTCCTATTATGTGTGAGGTGTGATGAGTCTTTTAATATCATGACAGTTTTCTTATTTGGAATAAGGGGAGTAATTTCTCCCTGCCCACTTCAGAGGGTTATAAAGAGCCTCAATAAGGATGATAGATGTGGAGTGCTTTTTCAATTGAAGTGCCTAAAAAAGTGAGTTTGTAATATTTTAGACAGCTTATTGTTTTATAAATTGAAGTGCTTAAAGAGGGATTTTAATAATATTTAAGCAGCCTATTTTGACCTCGATGTTCAAGATGATGGACTTGAAAAAGTAAAGCAGGGAGTTTCTGGTTGAGAAGATATTTAGTAAGAATTGTTACATTTGGTTTTTGGAAACAGGGCATTAAAAAGCTGGATAACTCCTACAGTCCTGAACACTTATTACTTAGAGGGCAGTGATACTGTTAAGAGGTCTAAGGCTGTTGATGGAGTGCCTGGGTGGCTCAGTCAATTAAGTTGTCTGACTCTTGGTTTTGGCTCAGGTCATGATCTCATGGTTTTGTGGGTTCGAGCCCTGCATTGGGGTCTGTGCTGGCAGTGTGGAGCCTGCTTGGGATTCTCTCCCTCTCTCTCTCTCTGCCCTTCCCCCACTCATGCTGTCTCTCTCTCTCTCAAAAATAAATAAACTCAAAAAAATTATGTAAAAAAAAACACAACAACAAAAAAAGGTCTAAGTCTGTTGAGAAAGACTGCCAAGTTTTAGAAAGAGGTTTGTTCTGACATGTTAGATTCCAGGTAAGAGTGCTTTGCAGCCCAATGAATGTGAGGCACAAAAGATGCTAAGGATATACGGTCTGCTGGGGTTTCTTTTCTTTAATAATACAAATTCGTGTAGGAAAATAAAAGTAAAAGATTATGTGTTAAATTATGTAAGACTCCTTTCCAAATGTTTAGACATATTTCTAAAGATGTTAATAAAAGGTCACAGCTGACCTTACTGGGAGTTAGGGAGGTGACATTGCACCTGCAGGGACTGAGATCCAGGCTTGACCTTGGAGGATGTGGCTGGTTAGAGTTAACATATGCAGCATGGTCAATCCATAATTCATGACCCATAATTTGACTTCTGGGTGAAAACTATGAATTTTCAATTAGGCTAATAAGTTAGAACAAAGAGGTGAATCTTAGGGTTTTCAATTTACAGATCAGAATCCTAGCATTTTATAACTGAATGAAATTTAAAGGGTGGTTTCCGGCCACTCTCTAATTAATGCCTCTATTTGTTGGATAAATGCCAGCAATTTGAACCTATACAAATTATTCTTACATAAGGAACTTCCATTGCCTTTTATCTTCTAATAGTCTTTATGATTTTTGTTACTGGTAAGTTATGAGCTAAAGCCCATATATTAGATCTTATTTGTCACACTTGACTGTCCCATTTATTATACTTTCTCCACCTTCCCCTGTCTAGCTTATGTATGTGGAAAATAATGGTACCAGAAGATAAAATTATCCTGATAAAATTTGCAAGCTTAGACATACAAAATCAAGTTGGTTGTGACCATGGCTATATATCTTTACAATCAAGCAATGGAGTGCTTATTAGTACGTATGTTACATTTATTTTTTCTTGTCATGTTAGAGTATCTGAACAACTGAAGATGTGCAAAGGGACCTGAAGTTAGATATCTGCCATAGAACGCTTTATATGCTGTCCCTTTCCTGAAGGGGCAGATGTGTGTGGTAAGAGAGGAACCAATGACTGGCATATTGAGTGAGCTATTCCCTTCTCAGGTTGAGTAGCAGTTTTGAATGACTTTGATCTCACAATTATCAGAAACTTCCTTTCAAGGCAACATCTATTTTGTTTTTTGGTTTTATCACAAAAGTGGGTGCCTGTTTGCCAAATTTGGTAAAGACAGGTAAGTAACTGGAAGAAAATGTAAACCATTAAAAATCCTACCACCTAGAGATAAATGCTGTTAACATTTTGGGGTACTGTATATTCATTTATACATAATAACTATACACATTGAACTTCACATTGTTTTATAATGTTCTTTTCTCCCATGACAATAGATCATTTCAGGTCATTTGTGGAATACCACTTATACACTATATAAGCATAATTGTTAACTTTAATTGAAATATTATGTGTTAAGCATCTTGATAGAAGATCTCTAGAGCTGGTATAGACCTTGGTCTCTAGGTCTCCCTAGGCCAATGATTAGGACAAATAGCTTGTTGCAAATCAACAGGATGCTGTAGATAAGGTATTGTGCTAAGGGTTATAATATTCATTGACTAAATGATTTCACATTCAGGCCTGCAATTTACCTAGGAGCTATTCTTTCAACCAATCATTTGTTAAAAAATCAACTATGTGCCAGATATCATATCAAGTCCTACACATATGTGGAGTAAAAACAGTCTCTGCTCTAATGCAATTGCAGTCTGATAAGTTATCTAAGCGTGTACCATAAAGTAGAAAATGACATGGTACAGGAAATGTGCTGTGGTGACTCAGAAAAGGTACCTCTTACTTCAGTGGGTATTTAGGACGGTTTATGAGAACTGGACTTTGAGTCAGGCCCTGAAGGATGAGTAGAATTTAGACATGTGAGATTGAGTTTGAAAAAGCACAGATACAGACAGTGTGGAAAACTTAAATTAACCAGTAAATAGTTTGGTGGGTTGAGAACACAGAGTTCCTGGAACATAGTATTAGGAAAAAAAATTAACAAGTTTGTGACATTTTTAGTAATGCTATTTCAATTTCTTTTCCTTTTAAGGTAAGGTCTGTGGAGATAAATTGCCTTCACCATTGCTGACTGAGACCAGTGAGGCCACAGTTACATTTGTTTCTGATCCAGAAAACAGTGGCAGCAGCTTTGAGCTTACATTTACTGCTGTTCAGAAGAACTCAGAAGCTGGTATCTCAGATATTTAACTCCCTGATGTTTTTTATCTGATATGGGGATAAGGAAGAGGGAATGCCTTTGGCCATTCACTTTGGATTTCCCTGACACTTCAACAGGTTCAGGCTGTGGGAGTGTAGCTGTATTGGTGGAAGAAGGGATGATTCACTCTGCCAGTTATCCTGACTCGTATCCCATGAATGTAAAGTGTCATTGGTTCATTCGTGCTCCAGAGAAACATATTATAAAGGTAAGCAGCTAAGGAAGATCTTTACTTCATTGAGGGCTTAGCTGTGTTGGTTAGGCAGAACTTGCTTCATCCTGGCTATGAAACTGCCATTATGACTAGGAGCTTCAGTTTGCCGCCATATATAAATATATCAACCTACATCTGGATCTATAAATGTGCTTTTAAAAGTTTGAGCAGTTTAAGAGAATACATCGAAAAGTAGGCCTCCTTCTCATCTAACACCCATCATACCTCCTAATGGCAACACTAGAGTGTCCCTAGGGAGATCTTCTGAGCATTTAGAAACATGCATATATTTACATTGCTTAGCAATGCTTTTTCTCCTTAAAAAGATCTCAAAGATCTTTCCAAATGAGTCCACAGAGCACTTTTCATTAACTGCATACATTATATTGTGTGATATTCCATAATTTCTTTCTTTTTAATTTTTTTAATGTTCATTTATTTTTGAGAGAGACAGAGACAGACCACAAGTGGGGAAGGAGCAGAGAGACAGGGAGACACAGAATTGGAAGCAGGCTCCAGGCTCTGAGCTGTCAGCACAGAGCCCGACATGGGGCTCGAACTCACAAAGCGTGAGATCATGACCTGAGCTGAAGCCGGACGCTCAACCAGCTGAGCCACCCAGGGGCCCCGATATTCCGTAATTTAAGTCAGGTCCCAATAATATACACTTAGTGGGTTTCCAGTCTTTGCCCTTACCAGCAGTGGTAGTACATTCTTGTGTCCATGTATTTGGGCACATGTGGATGTATGTGATTCCCAGGAGCGGACTTTCTGTGTCAAAGGACTTGTGCATTTAAACCTAATAGTCATTGCCAAATTGCTCTCCAAAGAGGCTGCAATTACTTACGCTTCTGTCAATAGAATAGGAGGGGTAACTGCCAGCCTTTTCATGTTCAGAGGGAAGCTTTTAAAGTTCATCTCTTCTCTTCCTTGACCGTTTCTCTGGTTATGTTTCTAATTGGCACAGTTGGAATTTGAGGACTTTATCACTGAATTTAGCCCGAACTGTATTTATGATGCTGTTGTGATTTATGGTGATCCTGAAGAGGAGCACGAGTTAGGTGGGTAACATTCCATCTGTAAAGAACAAGAGTAGTTGTAACACTGACTGGCCTCCTTGGGTGACACAAAGTTGAATGAGAATAAGGATTTCTTATTCTGGAAACTCACATGTCAAAAAACTTTAGCTTTAACCGATGAGCCAACAATGGATTCACCAGGAAGATTAAAAAAAAATTTTTTTTAATGTTTATTCATTTTTGAGAAAGAGAAGGAGCATGAGACGGGGGAGGGGCAGAGAGAGAGGGAGACACAGAATCCCAAGCTGTCAGCTCAGAACCTGACACCGGGCTCGAACCCACAAGGTCTGAGATCAGGTATGAGATCATGACCTGAGCCAAAGTTGGACGCTAAACTGACTGAGCTACCCAGGTGCTGCCCCACCAGTAAGATTTTTTTTAATGTTTATTTATTTTTGAAAGAGAGAGTGAGAGAGAGAGAGAGAGAGAGACAGCATACGAGTGGGGGAAGGGCAGAAAGAGAAGGAGACACAGAATCCAAAGCAGGTTCCAGGCTCTGAGCTGTGAGCACAGAGCCCAACGTGGGGCTTGAACCCACAAGATGTGAGATCATGACCTGAGCTGAAGTCAGACACTTAAACGACTGAGCCACCCAGGCACCCCTCACCAGTAAGATTTTTAATAGAAACATGTAAAATTTGGAGAATGTTTCAGAATATTTGGAAGGTGAATGTGAAGTCCCAGGGAAAAAGGAAATAGTAACATTGAATACATTTTTGGCAGTTACTGAAGGTAATTTTTTAAATGCCTTTTTGTATTAAAAAGTAACCAAAAAAAGTAACTGAAAAGTCTAGTAACCAAAAAAAGTAACCAAAAGTAACCAAAGTAACCAAAACTATAGTTTCTACTTGAATCTTAAAAGTTAATTTTTGAAAACTTCAAATATACTTTCCATTTTGACCTACCAGTTTACTTAGTATAAGAAGTTATCTCTTCCAGCTGTGCAGCCACTCCCTTAATATACCTATTATTTGTCCCTTAGATGTCAGTGTGGGTCTGAGACCCAGGAATATAGGTGGGTTGGGAATGTTTGGATATTCAGGGCAGCTGAGTGGAGGCACAATCCCCCTCATCCAGCTGAATAGGATCTGTATAAGAGTGGGCTTCAAGTGAAGCAGATTTCAGGTGTTACTTACATTAAAGCATAGCCACCTTCCCTTTGAAAGGAGGATACAAAGTTTGGGATTTTCTTTAACTCGCCCCTTTGCACTGTGTACATTAAAAGTCAATTGACATTTCTATGCATGCTAAAAATCAGATGTCTTTTCTCTATCTGTAGAGTGTTTTTCTATGAGATAAAATTACAACACATAGTTATCTTGAAACTAGTGTTTCACTCCCACATATAATGGAAAAGTGTGCCTACAAACCAAAGTTAAAGAAAACCAGAATTGCTGGGGAAAAAATTAGATAATGTTTTACCTCTGTTTTCTGACTTAAAAAATTTTGTAACTGTAAATCAAACTTTCCCAAAACTTTTACAGCTAAACTTTGTGGGATCTTAAACCCTACTCCAATACTCAGTCCTCATAATATGCTGGTGATTCATTTTAAAAGTGATGGTGAAAATAACTTCCGAGGCTTCAAGGCTAGTTTCACCTTTTTGCTCTCAGGTGAGGATAAGCACTAGCACAGTAATTATTTTTGCTTGTGAAAATAGTTATACGGAAGATCACTTAGCCATGTTTACCTGAATTTAGGGTGCTTGAAACACCTTGGTGACAAAATATAAATGCAGATTCCTGGGACTCCTGGGTGGCTCGGTTGGTTATGCATCTGACTCTTGATCTTAGCTCAGGTCTTGATCTCAGGGTCATGGGCATGGAGCCTACTTTAAAAAACATTTTTTTTTTAATGTTTATTTATATGAGAGAAAGAGAGTGGCAGAGTGTAAGCAGGAGAGGGTAAGAGAGAGAGGGAGACACAGAATCCAAAGGAGGCTCCAGGCTCTGAGCTATCAGCACAGAGCCCAGTGCAGGGCTTGAACTCACAGACCGCGAGATCATGACCTGAACCAAAATCGGACGCTCAACCTACTGAACCACCCAGGTGCCCCAAAACATGCAGATTTCTGGGGCATCTGGGTGGCTCAGTTGGTTGAGCATCTGACTTCAGCTCAGGTCATGATCTCACAGTTCATAGGTTCCAGCCCCACATCGGGCTCTGTGCTGACAGCTCAGAGCCTGGAGCCTTCTTCAGGTTCTGTGTCTCCCTCTCTCTCTCTCTGCCCCACCCCTGCTCACTCTCTGTTTCTCTCTCGAAATTAAATAAACATTAAAAAAAATTTTAACTGCAGATTCCTGTGCCCACTCCTGAAGATTTAGGTTCTGTAGATCTGTGATGGGGCCCAGGAATCTGTGCTTTAACAAGAACCTCTGGTGAAGCTAAGAAACTACATCCACTCAATGATCAAAAAACACTTTAAGCACCTTGTATCAAAAGTAGATAATTTAGATTAGAGAATGCAATTCAGAAATGAGATTGACTGTCTCTGTTTTGGGACATTTCAGGGTTTTGAAGGATTCATAGTTTTCTAGCCATTCTAGAAAATAAAGCAGCCTTTACTAAGATGGAAGGAATATCATTCCTTAAAGACCCTAGTGTGGAAAAGAATGGGTGATGTACAAAAAACTACAAATAATTTGGCAGTGTTCAAGTTTTGGAATGTTAGAAGAGGCAAGAGCCATATCATGGTGGATTCAGGGCATTCAGTTTTAGGTACCAGAGTGATAGGATAGCCAGCTAACATTTGTTGATTACTTGCTCTGTACCAAGTATAGACTAAACATTTCACATGCATTACCACATTTATTCCTCCTTACAAACCTAAGAGGTTTATACAATGCTCTCCTTTTCACAGATGAAGGAATAAAGTTCAGAGAGGTTAAGTAGCTTTCCCAAAGATGCATAACTGCCAAGAGGTGGAGCCAGAACTCAAACGTTGGTAGTAATGTAGAAGATAGAGACAAAGATTAGGCAGAGATTAGTGAATTTACAAGGAGAGTAGTGAATAAATCATTGTAAGAATTTATTTTAGGTGTAGTCCTTGATCAGATATGTTGTGGCAAAGGTGATATATAAAGTAGAAAAATTCCAGCATGATTCTGAGGACTCTAGCTTGAGTGGCTAGGTGGATGGTAAGCCACTAAATGATACAGAGAAACATAAGACCGTGTTGACTCTTGAAATCAATTGGTTTCATTTGAGACAAGTGGATTTGTATGAGCTTGTGGGAGATCCAGATGAATATAGCTAGCATATTCTACATCTAGAATTCAGAAAAGAGACTTAAGAGAGAAATGTGGAAGTCATATATATGCAAATGAATAGTAATAGGGTTATGAACTATACCTTGTGGAATATCTTGCAGGCTGGAGGATAGGATCTTGAAAAAAAGACTGAGATTGAGAAGAGATGGTCGTAGATTTTTTGAGAAAATCAAGAGAGTAATTTAATGAAGCCAAAGAAGGAAGAAATGCTTAAAAGGGTCAGATACACTAGGAATTTAAGAAAAATATAACCAATCACATCTATGGGATCTGGCATTTAGCACTGGAAAGATTGTAGTAGTGAAATCAACATTAGAGTGGTTTTATGATTGACCAGGATAAGCAAGCAGGGTCAGCTAGTGTAGATGACTTTAAATATTTTCAATTAAAAAAATGTTTTCTCCATAGACTCTTCAAACCAAGTTGGATCAACATCACCTCCTCAAACCAATCTTGTATCTTCTGCAAAACTTATTCCATGTGGTGAGTTGATGGTCATATAGTTACTACCTGTTTAATCTTTCTTCTTTGGAAAGCCTCATTTTACCTTTATATAACTCTACAATGAAGAAGAATGAGTTTTACATTTAGGTCTATGAAACTTCCAGAATTTTGTTTGGGTTTGCATATACACATACAAATAGAGGGAAGAAGAAATAAGCTTTATGATTAGAAGAAAAGGGTGCAGAGAGTAATTCTTTGTCCTCATTTGCACCTGTGCAAACTTGATATTTAAAATATCTTCCTAGAATCCATATTTAATATATGATTATGCATTTTGAGGCAAAGGGAGAAAACAAAGTTTTTTGTTTTGTTTCATTTTAGCACACACTGGCAACTTTTAACTTACTTGTAATCTGAAGTATCTGGTCAAAAATTATGATCTTTCATTGTTCTATATGCATGTATTCAATATGGCCTAGATGGGCTATAATAGAAAGTTGTACAGGGAGCTGTAAATAGGAGAAAATGCCACGAGAGAGAGAAGAAACAAGGATATGTTTATATGCTCTGTTAGCAACAACAACAACAACAACAACAACAAAAATAACCCATCCCAGTACAATGTAAGTTCCATGACAGCCAAGACTTTTGTCTATTCTATTCACTGATAGATCAGCGACACCTAAAACATCACTATTGAGAACCTTGCCTGGCAGTACCAACCACTAAAATTATTTATTGAATGAATGAGTAAATATTACTCTGTAGGCCAGTAGCTAAAAACCTAATTGCTTAGCAGAGTTACCAAGGCAAGCTTTTAAAATCAGATTCCTCAGAGGTGGATGTTAGGGAGTTGATATCTCTATAAAGCTCATCTGATATTTGGAAATTGGAGGTGTATGTTGGAGGAGGTGTATGTTCTTTCTTATTTCAGTTGGATAGGTCATTAATGTCATCCTCTCTGCTATAGGTATCTGTGGCATCCCTCCATTTAGTCTCCAATGGCTTTCCAGAAGAACTGTAGTGGGGGAGGAAGCCTGTCCCCACTGTTGGCCATGGCAGGTGGGTGTGAGGTTTCAAGGCAGTCACCAGTGTGGAGGTGCCATCCTCAACCCAACCTGGATTCTCACTGCAGCCCATTGTGTGCAATCGTGAGTGAAACTGATGATATTTTAATAACGTACTTAGCATGTATTTATGGCCATGCCTAGGGTAGAAGTATAATTATCTAATAAAGTCATCCAGACTAATTCTAAAGCAGGAATCTTTCAACGACTTTCTATACAGCCGTTTCCTCTACTTAAACAATGTCAGTGAGGAAAATGTTGATCAAATCTTGAAATTGCTCATCTCATTTATGGTAATCTCTGATTATTATGTTGAGCACACGTCTGTTTCTCTTTAGCAGAAACCTATTGGTCTAAATTTACTGGAGCTCTGGAAAACAAAAACTTAGTCTGCTTCTTCTTTCACATAACAGTGTTCCCTATACTTGAAGATCTCTCTCACATTGCCCCTTAATTTCATCTTTAAGCTAGGGCTCATCATTCTGTTGTTTGTCAGTAATTCCAGATACCTTGCCATGTGGTACAACTTCCTCTGGATTGATTTAGTGTTGTTTTTCTTAAAATATGGTCCAAATAGTGGAGAGCACAGTAGGATAGTCTACCACGTTGGTCACTGGACTACCAATGGACTAAAATTTTGCTTAACATTTTCAGGGTTTTTAAATTGTGAATTATGCCATGATATGAAAAACTGCACATGACACATATGTGGTCTAAAGAATAGTAAATGTACATATGTGTCCTTGCCACCCAGTTTAGGAAGACTCTTTACACTTCTTAAGACCCCCTAGGACCCCTGCCAAGAGGAAGACACTATGCTAAATTTTGTATTTATGATACTGATGGGTTTTTTTTAATTTTAACATCTGTGAATCCCTAAAACTAGTACATTGTTTGGTTTTTCTTGGTTTTGATAATGTAAAAGAATTGTAGTTTCTATTTTACTGTGAATTGCTCTTATCTTAATGGTATATAGATAAGCTAGGTGCCTTTGTATAACTGTAATTAATTCATTTTCCTTCCAAACTAAAGTCACTTGTTGGTGACTTCTAGACATGGGTAGTTTTTTTTTTAATTTTTAATTTTTTTTTTAATATATGAAATTTATGTCAAATTGGTTTCCATACAACACCCAGTGCTCATTCCAAAAGGTGCCCTCCTCAATACCTATCACCCACCCTCCCCTCCCTCTCACCCCCCCATCAACCCTCAGTTTGTTCTCAGTTTTTAACAGTCTCTTATGCTTTGGCTCTTTCCCATTCTAACCCCCCCCCTTTTTTTTCCTTCCTGTCCCCCATGGGTTTCTGTTAAGTTTCTCAGGATCCACATAAGAGTGAAACCATATGGTATCTGTCTTTCTCTGTATGGCTTATTTCACTTAGCATCACACTCTCCAGTTCCATCCACGTTGCTACAAAAGGCCATATTTCATTTTTTCTCATTGCCACGTAGTATTCCATTGTGTATATAAACCACAATTTCTTTATCCATTCATCAGTTGATGGACATTTAGGCTCTTTTCATAATTTGGCTACTGTTGAGAGTGCTGCTATAAACATTGGGGTACAAGTGCCCCTATGCATCAGAACTCCTGTATCCCTTGGATAAAGTCCTAGCAGTGCTATTGCTGGGTCATAGGGTAGGTCTATTTTTAATTTTCTGAGGAACCTCCACACTGCTTTCCAGAGCGGCTGCACCAATTTGCATTCCCACCAACAGTGCAAGAGGGTTCCCGTTTCTCCACATCCTCTCCAGCATCTATAGTCTTCTGATTTCTTCATTTTGGCCACTCTGACTGGCGTGAGGTGATATCTGAGTGTGGTTTTGATTTGTATTTCCCTGATAAGGAGCGACGTTGAACATCTTTTCATGTGCCTGTTGGCCATCCGGATGTCTTCTTTAGAGAAGTGTCTATTCATGTTTTCTGCCCATTTCTTCACTGGGTTATTTGTTTTTCAGGTGTGGAGTTTGGTGAGCTCTTTATAGATTTTGGATACTAGCCCTTTGTCCGATATGTCATTTGCAAATATCTTTTCCCATTCCGTTGGTTGCCTTTTAGTTTTGTTGGTTGTTTCCTTTGCTGTGCAGAAGCTTTTTATGTTCATGAGGTCCCAGTAATTCACTTTTGCGTTTAATTCCCTTGCCTTTGGGGATGTGTCGAGTAAGAGATTGCTACGGCTGAGGTCAGAGAGGTCTTTTCCTGCTTTCTCCTCTAAGGTTTTGATGGTTTCCTGTCTCACATTCAGGTCCTTTATCCATTTTGAGTTTATTTTTGTGAATGGTGTGAGAAAGTGGTCTAGTTTCAACCTTCTGCATGTTACTGTCCAGTTCTCCCAGCACCATTTGTTAAAGAGACTGTCTTTTTTCCATTGGATGTTCTTTCCTGCTTTGTCAAAGATGAGTTGGCCATACGTTTGTGGGTCTAGTTCTGGGGTTTCTATTCTATTCCATTGGCCTATGTGTCTGTTTTTGTGCCATTAATTTTTAATTTTTTATTTAAACTCCTCAGATGGGTGACTCAGTAGGTTGAGCATCTGACTCTTGATTTCAGCTCAGGTCATGATCTCATGGTTCATGGGTTCAAGCCCTGCATCAGGCCCTGTGCTGACAGGGCAAGAGCCTGCTTGGGATTCTCTCTCTCTCTCTCTCTCTCTCTCTCTCTCTCTCTCTCTTTCTGCCCCTCTCCCTGCTCATGCACTTTTTCTCTTTCTCTCAAAATAAATAAACTTAAAAAAAAAAAAAAAAACCCTCTCATGATTCCATTGTACAGCCATGATGAAGAACCACTTCCTATCTGTCTATCTGACCCAAACTTGACCCTGCTTGCTCATAATGGGCCAGCCCCGTTCCTCAAACATGCTGCATTTCCTCTGTCTCAAGGTGTTTGTGGTTGCAATTCCCTTTGCCATTCAGGATACCACATTACATTTAGTCGGCATGTCACGTAAGGCTACTCTTGGCTCTAAGTATCACAGACTTTCCTGGTTTTTTATGACCTTCCCAGTTTGGGGGAGTACTCATCTGTTATTTTGTAGAAGGTCCCTCAATTTGAATTTATATGCTATTTCCTCATGGTTTCACTGGGATTATGGTTTTGGAAGAGGAAAACTGCAGAAGTCATATGCCACTTGAGGCATTGGGTATTAAGCTTCACCTCCTGAGTGGAAAGTGTCTACATAAATTGTTTGAAATTTTTCTGTATGGGAGATATGTCTATTCTTCCTGATTTATTTGTTAAACAATGTATTTCTATCGGTATGGATTCAGGGATATTTATTTGAAAATACTACAGGGTCACCTGGACGGCTCAGTTGGTTAAGCGTCCGACTTCAGCTCAGGTCATGATCTCTCCATTTGTGAGTGCCCCACATCGGGCTCTATGCTGAAAGCTTGGAGCCTGGAGCCTGCTTCAGATTCTGTGTCTGCCTCTCTCTCTACCCCTCCCCCCCTTCTCACGCTCTCTCTAAAAAAAATAACATTAAAATACTACATATCTATTTTTTGCTCAAATTCTTCCAGCTTTGACCAGTGTCAGCTCTTTCAGGGTCACCTCTTATCTTTTTGACATGTCCCTATCCATTTGTGACACTACAAAATGCTCCAGGTTTATCTGATGTATTCCCTCCTCAGTCCTAGAACCAGTCATTTCTCCAGTGAGCCCTGGTCTACTTTGTGGGAGAATGGTATGAGAAATCAAGGTCTAAGTGGTGCGTGTACTAGTTGCTACTAGGGTGTTACTGCACTAGGTCCTCTCAACTGACAGAGCTAGGAAATATAGCTATGGTTACTAACCCATTCTGTAAATATAGCTATCTTTCTGTATCTATATTAAGCTAAACATGACTTCATGTGGATGTTTCCAACTCAGTCCAATACCATTCATTCTAGGCTTTCCCTCCCTTGGAAATGCCCATTTTAAGTAATTCTATCAGAATTCATTTTTATGTATCATGGAAAAGAAGCCTCGATAGTAGCTGATTAATTAGTAACAATTAATGTATTAGAAAAGACAAATATTAGTATTGAAGCTCAAGGCACAGATGACGTTTTGGCAGATTCCCTTGTCAACTAGTGTAGTCTGTTCTGGGAATTTATGTGATTAACCAGACACCTTGCAGCAAGATACAGACCATAGCAAGACCATTCTTCACAAAGGGGATATTCAAATTGATGAGTCATTTGAGATTAATAAACACAGTCAGCTGTAAATGTTTGTGAACCACTAAAGTTGACCACAAAAGGAATTTGTATGCAATTTCATTGGTGATTTCTTGATTTCTTAAAAAAAAAAAAAAAAAAAAAAGGATTTTTATAATAGTAATCCTTGTAGATAAAGGCATTTAAAGAAAGTTATCAAGTAAAATCTAAATACTCTCTCCATTTCATGAATCCATTCCTCCTCTTTAGAAGTGATCAATACTAGGGGCGCCTGGGTGGCGCAGTCGGTTGAGCGTCCGACTTCAGCCAGGTCGCGATCTCGCGGTCTGTGAGTTCGAGCCCCGCATCGGGCTCTGGGCTGATGGCTCGGAGCCTGGAGCCTGTTTCCGATTCTGTGTCTCCCTCTCTCTCTGCCCCTCCCCAGTTCATGCTCTGTCTCTCTCTGTCCCAAAAATAAAAAAATTAAAAAAAAAAACGTTGAAAAAAAAAAAGATTTAGAAGTGATCAATACTAACAATGTTTTAATTATCTGATTTCCCACTAATATTTATTTTTTTAATCTGATTTATTTTTTTTTAATTTACATCCAAATTAGTTAGCATATAGTGCAACAATGATTTCAGGAGTAGATTCCTTAATGCCCCTTACCCATTTAGCCCATCCCCCACTCCGACACCCCCTCCAGTAACCTTCTGTTTGTTCTCCATATTTATGAGTCTCTTATGCTTTGTCCCCCTCCCTGTTTTTATATTATTTTTGTTTCTCTTCCCTTATGTTCATCTGTTTTGTCTCCTAAAGTCCTTATATGAGTGAAGTCATATGATATTTGTCTTTCTCTAATTTCACTTAGCATAATACCCTCTAGTTCCATCCACGTAGTTGCAAATGGCAAGATTTCATTCTTTTTGATGGTTGAGTAATACTCCATTGTATTTATATACCACCTCTTCTTTATCCATTCATCCATCGATGGACATTCGGGGTCTTTCCATACTTTCGATAGTGCTGCTATAAACATGTCAATATAAACATTTTGATAGTGCTGCTATAAAGTGTTGATAGTGCTATAAACATGAGGGTGCATGTGTCTCTACGAAACAGCACACCTATATCCCTTGGATAAATACCTAGTAGTGCAATTGCTGGGCCATAGGGTAGTTATAGTTTTAATTTTTTGAGGAACCTCCATACTGTTTTCCAGAGTGGCTGCACCAGCTTGCATTCCCATGATTTCCCACTAATATTTAAGCACACGGTCTATTTTATAGTATTTGTATATACCATATATATTATTTTTTGCACAAAATCTGTATCATTATATGTATAATGATACAGAAAATGTCTGTGTGCCTCATTTTTTCTTTTACTCTTCATAGTTGCCTGACTTATTTTGCCAGAGAAATGTCTTTTTGAAGTTATTCCTTGGAGTATATGGCTCTTTACACCAGAAGTGTTTGATAGGCCAGAGTAACAAAATTGGTATGTTCCACTCATACTCTGCCTTTGTGGGCACTCTGCAGTGGATTCCTTCATGGGCTTGTTTCTCCCGGATCATCTTCATTGACTTGGTAGACATCCAGGGCTCCATCCTCTGTTGAAGAGGGCTTCCACATATCCAAATCCATTGATAAGGGAAGTTTGCCATGTGGGATAAGCCAGCTGGGGAGATCTGCAAACTGTGGGAGCTGAAGTAGACATCATTTTTGCTGAAGGGCACTAGGTGCCAGCCTATTTCACAGTGTTGGGTAGCACTCCAAAGACATTAAGGATAACAGCAACGTTGGACCACCTCCCATGGCTTCGCTGGCACTGGTTGCTCTTAATATTAGTTTATTAGTTCTCAAACTTTAGCATAAACCAGAATCACCTGGAGGGTTGCTGAATCTATAAGTCTGGTGTGGGGCCTCAACATTTGTGTTTGTAAGAAGTTCCCAGGTAATGTTCCACAGTTAGGGAAAACTGGTATTTTTCTTTTGCTGACTTCACACTGGTCTTTGTGCTCATTTGGGAGTTTTCCTGTAGGGAACTAAATTCACTTTGCAATTCTACATTGGAATCTTTCAGTCTTAAAGACTAAATTTTTCTTAAAGACCTAAATTTTTTAAGTTTCAGCCACTGTTTTTTCTGTAATTCAGCAGTAATTATTTCTTCTCCCAAAGCAGTAGTGGCATATGTCCCATTGTTGGATTGGGGATAAGACCCTAAGGATATAAGAAATGAAATTTGATTGTGCGCAAGGGGGGAGATAGGATGGAGAAATCCATCAGTTGCTACTTAGAGCTATTATCCTACTGTTGGAAAAACTCAGACTCTGTTCCTTCATAACATGTATGTTGTTCTGTCATAACAATTTTTTTACACAGTGTTCTACCAAATTAAAGGAAATTTGATGACTGTGCACATAAAACTTCACTAGAAGTTGTGATCTACATTATCAACTATACCATGATTTTTATAATTTCATTCCTTTGTGCACGCTATCCTCTATCTAAAGAAGTAGAGTGGCTTTAGAAAATAAGTCTCTTTACTATCAAGTAATAATTTAGAGGGTGACTTTGAAAATAAAGTTTAATCCTTCAGTTAGAGTGCATGGCAGATAATAACACTGATAATGGCTATCATTATGGAGTCATTACCATCTGCAAGGTATTTGCTAAGCACTTTACCTGAGTAGGCTCCTTTAATAAGTCATACTGAAACACATGAATAAGTCAGATTCATCATGCAAGGAATTGAAATGAACATGGTTAAGACTAGACAGAAGATGCCCATGTATATGAAGAAACTTTTCCTTTGAATAAAGCGTATTGAAAAAATAATTTCAATAACCTTGCTTTTCCTAAGGAAAAAAGTAAATTTTGGAAAATTAAAGAATCTCCAAGCTGAAGTGATAATATTTGTGACAATTGAGGGACTCTTTCCTCACATATTTCTTCAGCTGAAAATCTTGATGTGGCAGATTAATGGATATTGATTTAAAATTTTTTAAAACATCCTTTTGAAATATATCAAAAGGGTGCAAATGTCAAGTTTATAGTTACAGGAATTTTCACAAAGTGAGCACCCACGTGACTAGTACCCACAGCATAAGACAAAATATTGCCAACACCCAGCAGCTCCCTATGTTTCTTCCAACCATCATCTCCCCAAAATAATCCCATAGGTGCCATAGGTGAGTTTTACCTGTTTTGTGAACTGATAAAGTTTTTAACCTCTGTTCCATTAATTCTGGTGATTTGCTAAAAGAAAACAATTTGAGATGTATTCCTGTAAGATAATGTTTGTCTACTTTTAACAGTAAAACATAGGCCAGAAGCTACCTCATTATGTATTCTTAATATCACTGTGAAATGAAAGTAAGCTATAGTTTTTCTTTTTAACTTTTCAACTTAAAAATAATGTTTGGTGATATTTGGTAGGGGCTCCAAGGTCATTTTATTGCCAAAATAAAGGGGCAGGATGCATCATTAAGAACTCTACAGGTAGATCAGGAGGTGTGGTGTACCTTCCCAGGCAGGAGATCACACAAAGGCACCAGACAGGGGAATAGTGGCATTTGGCTGAGCTAAACACAGTGCGTGTTGGTAGAGCCCCATGGGGTTAGATCAAATGGTAAAAAAATGACTCCTCATGTCAAATTTTTCTTGTTCTTTCTCCAGGAAAAATAATCCACTCTTCTGGACCATTGTTGCTGGGGACCATGACAGAACCCTGAAGGAATCAACTGAGCAGGTGAGAAATGTTTTGAAGGGTCATTCTGCCTTTATCCTAAGTGTTATCACATGCTGGGGAATACCTTTAGCTAAAATATGTAATTAGGTATCCATCTCCTAGTGTCCCTATACAGTTACCAGATGTATCAACATTTAAAGATACGATCTGTGGAGCCCCTGGGTGGCTCAGTTGGTTAAGCCTCCAACTTCAGTTCAGGTCATGATCTCACGGTTTGTGAGTTGGAGTCCCGTGTTGGGCTCTGTGCTGACAGCTCAGACCCTGGAGTCCACTTTGGATTCTGTGTCTTCCTTTCCCTCTGCTCCTCCCCTGCTCATGCTGTCTCTCTCCTTCAAAAATAAACATTCAAAAAAATTTTTTTCAATAAAAAAAAATATAAAATCTGAGCTCACAATTACATCAGAGAATTAAGTGAGGCAGGTCAGGAAGTGTAAATTCAAGTCTGTGTACAAGGTCCACATAGCCTGCTTTCTCCAGGACTGTCCTCAGAAAGTTCATGGCCTCCTGCAAATTACAAACACAGATTGCCCTTTTCAATTCAGTACAGAGCCACCTTCATTGCTGATGCATGGCAATACAGAGATTGAAGGTTTATTTTGGACTATTATGCAAAGAAGTAGTTTGACTCATTGACTTTATCTTGTAATTCGCTTGCTCACCACTGATACAGGTGAGAAGGGCCAAGCACGTTGTGGTGCATGAAGACTTTGATAGCCGGAGCTTCGACTCTGACATCGCCCTAATACAACTGAGCTCTCCTCTGGCGTTCAACTCTGTCGTGAGGCCGGTGTGTCTCCCAGAAAGCACGGAGCCACTCTTTTCCTCTGAGATCTGTGCTGTGACTGGATGGGGAAGCATTAGTGAAGGTGAACATTTTACTTTTGCATAAACATTATTGCCAGTTGCTAATTTAAAAAACTTGGCATGGAAATGATACCAAGCAATACCTGCTTTAGCCTTTCTTCTCTCTGAAAGATAGAACCCATGTTTTATTTAGTCATAGGTGATTAGAGAATGAACTTTTATAGTTTTCCTTCAGGATGACTTATTATAGGGACGTTAGATCTGTAAAGAGCCAGATAATACATTTCTTCATCTTTGCAAGCCATATGTTCCATGCCCCAGTTATCCAACTCTGCCATTGTAGTGCAAAGCAGCCATAGACATACACATCTATCAGAATGGATGTGGTCGTGTTCCAGTAGAAGTTTATTTATGAAATTTAAATAAAAAATTTTTAATGTTTATTTATTTTTGAAGGAGAGAGACAGAGTGTGAGCAGGGAGAGGCAGAGAGAGAGGGAGACCCAGAATCTGAAGCAGGCTTCAGGCTCTGAGCTGTCAGCACAGAGCCTGAAGCAGGGCTTGAACCCACAAACCACAAGATCATGACCTGAGCTGAAGTCAGATGCTCAACTGACTGAGCCACCCAGGCGCCCCTGAAATTTAAATTTCATGTAATACTCATGTGTCACGAAATATTACTCTAGGGCTTTTTAGAAGCCATTTCAAAGTGTACACATCATTACTAGGAGGTCTGGGGATGGGGCTGGTACAGAACTGGTCTGCTGGCCGTGGTTTGCTGACTGCTGGTCTAGATCATAGAGTTCTTAAAGCCACAGCAAAATACTGGCAGATCTGAACGTGTTGATGTTTGCGTTTTGCCTCTTTCCACTGTAGAAGATGGTTTCCTTGTGTTTGTGTGTCATTTATTTGGGATCTGCTTGTCTGCAAGCATAGCTTTACTGTGCCACCTGCAGCCACCCTGCATGTTCTTCAAACCTGCCCAACCACCAGATGAGGAGGTTTTATCCTCCCCGTGTTGTAAATGAGGATATTATAGCTCAAGAGATTTAAGTCACTTGCTAAGATCCCATAACTAGTACTTATCAAAGCTAGGATTTAAAATCAGCGTGGTTCAGCTGATACTCTTTGGTGCTTTTTCTTTTTTCTTTCTTTCTTTCTTTTTTTTTTTTTTCCACATTTAGAATAAAGTCTGAACTGCTAGACTGACTTGGAAAACTCTGTGATTTGGCCTCCACTTACCTCTCCAACTTCCTTTCCTCCCTGTGTCCGCTTCAGGCATTGTGGCCTTCTTTCTTCCTCTTCAACACAAGACCTGTTCTGCTTTCTGAAGCTTGGAACACTCTTGCTTCATTCTTCTCCCAGCTGCTTCCTCATCGTTCTGCTCGCAGTGCAGAACGGCACACCCTCCTCCGATCACTTTGCTGCCTCAGGACTGCCCTTCCATCACATTTGCACCACCCAGTTTTATCATTTCATCACACACGATTGTACTTTGACGTTAGTGTATGTAATCATTCTCCACATCTCCTCCGTTAGAGTGGAAGCCTCGTGGCGGCAGGTGCCTAATTCTGCACTCTCCTCCAGGGCTACAGATGCACCTAGCATAGAGTAAATGCTCAGTAAATTTTTTTTTGACTGACTGGCTTCCAAGACCTTGAGTAAATGTGCCCATTCTCTGACACCTTTAACCGTCACCACCTCCGTGACCACCAGACAAGTGAAAGGTGCTTACTTACAGTCTTAGGAAAGGCGAATTCATTCTTTCAATCTGCGAGAAAATGAGTTCTTAATTTTAAGAAATGGTAAAGACCAGTGGCAGGAATGGTCTCTAAAAAGAGGATTTCAAAAATCATTAAATTTATTTATGTATTAGATTGATACATTAAAAAGCACGAGCTTTAGAGTCCAACCTAGGCTTAAGTGCTAGTTTTGCCCCACATGTGCTGTGAGATCAGATTTTCAAAACTCTTGTGTTTTTTTCATGTGTGAGGTCAACGTGATCATATATGTGAACAACCCACCTCACAATGTTGTATTATTGGGTTGGAGTAATATTAAGTTACTGTACAAATATAAGGTACTTGCTAATACTAAGCTTTTTTAAAATTAGCCATGAATCCAAAGTGATAGAATAAGTCATGCAGAATACATGTTAATACAGTCCTGCCTGAGGGTCAGTTATGAGAAGTATTGTAGTGTTCATTGTTAGCCTTGTAGCCTTCATTTTAGTCCTTTATAAAAATTTTTTAATGTTTATTTTTGA
Source organism: Panthera uncia (assembly GCF_023721935.1). Taxonomy (NCBI): domain Eukaryota; kingdom Metazoa; phylum Chordata; class Mammalia; order Carnivora; family Felidae; genus Panthera; species Panthera uncia. The sequence continues at coordinate 60,829,959 of NC_064809.1, read as the reverse complement.
GAGAGAGACAGACACAGAGCATGAGCAGGGGAGGAACAGAGAGAGAGAGAGAGAGAGAGAGAGAGAGAGAGAGAGAGAGACAGAATCCAAAGCAGGCTCCAGGCTCTGAGCTGTCAGCACAGAGCCCGACGCAGGACTCAAACCCACGAACTGTGATATCATGACCTGAGCTGAAGTCGGATGCTTAACCGACTGAATCACGCAAGCACCACCATTTTTAGTCCTTTCAAATTGGAGTTGAGATTAGTCTCAGTGACAATAGAGGAAAAGGGGATATGATTTTGGTTTATATTAGGAAGTCTTATAAATATGTTCTCACATTTATAATATATTTTTATCTGTAAATATACCATTTAAAATATAATCATAATCATCCTATACAACAAAAATTCATATCTTGCTGAATTTTTCTTTCTGAATTTTTGTGTAACAATGTTTGAAACACTAACCTTTAAATCAAAAATAAACTAGAAAAAAAATGTTTCTGGTTTTGTTCTTTTGATAATGTATTCTTTTACCAAAATGCCACATTTGGGAAATGAAGACACCCTATGTGAGACACATTTTTTTTTTTAATTTTTTTTCAACGTTTTTTATTTATTTTTGGGACAGAGAGAGACAGAGCATGAATGGGGGAGGGTCAGAGAGAGAGGGAGACACAGAATCGGAAACAGGCTCCAGGCTCCGAGCCATCAGCCCAGAGCCCGACGCGGGGCTCGAACTCACGGACCGCGAGATCGTGACCTGGCTGAAGTCGGACGCTTAACCGACTGCGCCACCCAGGCACCCAACACATTTTTTTATTAACATCAGCTCAGGCCAAACTGAGTGATTGCAATTACATTACTGCAAAGGAAGTCTGAAATTAAATATGTCTTTTTAACATAATGTGTTGTTTACTTCATTAAGAAGCTGTATTTCTGAATCTGTTTCTTAAGCAGGTGGCGGCCTCGCAAGGCGCTTGCAGCAGATTCAGGTGCTTGTGTTAGAAAGAGAGGTCTGTGGACACGCTTACCGCTCTCACCCAGGAGGGATCACAGAGAGGATGATCTGTGCTGGCTTTGCAACCTCTGGAGGGAAGGATTTCTGTCAGGTGAGATGACTCTGATTTTGCAAAGGAAGATCCAGGGTCATCTGATGGAGACTCTCCTTAGGAGACATGCTCAGAACCACAGGTAACCATTACAGCCTGTGCCTGATAGCATCATACCACACCCTTCCAGGAATGCCAGTAGGACAATGGGAAGAGGGAGTTCCTGACTCCACACTTGCTGAGATGGAGAGAGGGCCAGAAAGCAGGTGGGGACCGAGGAGCCCATGAGAACACAGGGGACAGCAGCACTGCTAACTGGCCTGCAAGAAGGAAGATGTGCTCAGAGAGATGTAAGGCTGTGGGAAAAGAGGAACAAGCAGAGAAGGGTTCTAAGTCAGTGTATCCTACTTATGAGTTAAGGTTTTTAGTTTTTTAATTTATTTTATTTTTTAAACCTTTTTTTTCTTCAATGTTTTTATTTATTTTGGAGAGGGAGAGAGGGAGAGCATGCACAGGGGAGAGGCAGAAGGAGGGGGACAGGAGATCACGCGGGCTTCAAGTGCTGTCAGCGCAGAGCCTGATGTGGAGCTCAAACTCATGAATCCTGAAATGATGATCTGAGCGAAAGTTGGATGCTTAACCAACTGAGCCACCCAGGTGCCCTGTTTTTTTACTGTTTTGAATTAATATTAATATCTCCTATGTACTCACTCTTAATTTTCAGATTAAAATAAAATAATAGTGAAGAAAATGAGAAACTTTGAAAAAGTGTTATTCATACGTAGTGGAAAACAAATCACAAAACAACAGTTTAATTTCAGTGATATTTAGAGGCAAAAGCAGTGCAGATATATATTAACATGTCAGTTGCACAAGCATGCTATTGGCAAGTTCAAATCAGCTAAGAGGAAGACAGAATGTAGACAAATGGACTGTAAAACACCAGCTTTAATATCCAAGAAGCCAACTGAGGAATGTGACTTTAGATATACAACCAAAAAGGATTTCTAATGGTCTGTAGCCCACCTTCAGTATTCAGTCTGGATTTGAGGCAACCAACTGATGGGAAAGTTGGGGGTCTACAGGGAAGATCTCCTTCTCCAGGTCTGTCATTTCATACTGGTCTAGAGTACAGAGGGAAGAGAGGATATGTCTCTAGTCTGTGCTGCTTTTTGATAGTCTTTCCCCTTAATCAAGAAACATGAACCAATGGGAGAAAACTGGGTGTTAAGCTAGATGGAAGTCTTTCCGTGTGAAAATGTGAGGTGAAAAGGAAGAAATTTCCCTCTTAACACTGAGTATCAACGGATGGTAGTTAAACACTTTTGTGGTGGCAAGTACTACTTAGATTCTGTTTTCTAAAAAAAACTTTTTTGAGTGTTTTAATTCGCATTCCCCAGAAGCAGACCCTGAGACAAGGATTCAGGTACAATGGTCTGTTTAGGAAGTGCAGCTATCCCTGGTCAGAAAGTCTGGAGGGCAGTATAGGGAAGGGAAGGCAGGAAATGGAAGATGTGCTATTGAGTCGGCTCCCACAGTAAGGGGACTGAGCTTGATCCTGCAGCAATGCAAAATCCAGCACGTGTGGTCCCATCCGAGGGGTGAGGGAGCCGGACTTGCTCAGAGTCATAGCTCCAGGGCTGCTGGGGGAGGAGTCTGTTAATTCCTCAGGACTTTGCACACTTCTGACCTGTCTCATGGATGCAGTGGAGGAGAGGAAGAGCCCTCAGGCACAGGGCCGAGATGGCGACTGGAAAACTTGAGAAATATGGGAAGGGCACTCACAATGTCTGCCAGAGGACAGAAATGCCATGTTATAAAAATCAAATAGAAAAGTACTTTGAATGAATGCATTTATTCTTCCCCTTTTGAGGGATGGTTTTCCTCTGTGCTTCGAATCAAGGAAATCACAAATGGTTTCTTTGTCTCTGTCATGTTTGACAGCATCTGACATTAAGGGAACACCTTATTCTGTATCAAGAGAGCAAAGGAGAACTGGGGAGGGAATTAGGTCCATGTCAGAGGTGACCCAAATATTGTGGCCTCGGTGGGCATGTATTTCAGCTACATCAAACTGTCACTTTGCATCATGACTGAATTTGCTGCCAATACAAGGGGAAGAAAATAGAGGAGTTGAGATTCTGGCTAATAAGTGGGACTAGTTAAGAACACTAAATTACTAGCAAGATGATTTCAGAAACGTTGATGATATGGGCTCAAGCATTTCTATCAGGTAGTTGATTTTTACCCTCCTGTGTGTGCTCAGAGGTAATGGACCTACTAATGTGATTTCTCATCCAGGAAGGTGAGCTAGAATGTTGGACTGCAGAGACACGGAGTTTCGGCGACGCAGTGTAGAATCCTGTGCTTCTCCGCTCACAACACATCTTAGATAGTTTTTAAAATTTCAAATTCTTTGACCTGCAAAGTCATCTCTGTCCTCACAGAGTGGTGTATGTCCTGTTCCTGCTGATTTTCCAATCTATTTCATACTTCTCTTGCTGACATATTTCAGCCACACTGATTACTTTCTGACCACACAACTTGCCTAACTTGGGGCCTTAGCCCAGATATCAATTCTGCATAAAATGCTATTCTTCCTGGTTTTTGAAAACCCAGCTTCTTCTCATCTTTCATGTATCCACTCAGATGTTATTGAAACTACATGCACGTACACATGCATGTAAGCATGCACAAATACCTGCCTTTATTCTCTACTATTCTAAATATTTTCTTTATAGCTGTTATCACCATCTAATTTGTTGATACTCTCTCTTGCTCCGAATGCCTAGTTCACAATAGGCACTGAATATTTTTTTTCAAATAAATAGATACCATTTGCTGATTGAATATTTACTGTATGCTAGGCCCTGTGATAGGTATGGGAAATAACAGATAAATTAGACAGGCTCTGGAATGTTTGTAATTGCCTGAAAAATTGTGTATTTGGTATGTATTGGTACTGCATGAATAAGTTATTTAAGGAAAAAACCTGACTTGACACATCAGACCATTTCAAACTCGAAGGGGTCGTCAGTATATATAACCTTGTTTCATAAGGAAAAAAATTAGGCCCAGAGAAAATGTTCATTGCTCTACATTATAGGCTAGGGAATCTATCTCCCTATTCCCACTTTAGGATTTCTTCTGTGAGATTCTTCATAGAAAATAAACTGCTATATCAAATACATCATCAACTCAGTTTATTTTATGAGGAGACAAAGGATTTAGTTTGATTCTAAGTACATTTGTGTCAAAAAAAAAAGAGGGGCACCTGGGTGTCTCAGTCAATTAAGTGGCCGACCTCCGCTCAGGTCTTGATCTAATGGTTCGTGAGTTTGAGAACCTCATCAGGCTCTTCACTGACAGTGCTCGCTCTCTCCCCCTCCCTTATTTGTGCATTCTCTCTCTCCCTCAAAATAAATAAATTTTTTAAAAAAGAGGGGCTGATTGAAAATTAGACTTTCTTAAGAAAATCTGTTTTAAGGCTTTTTTTTTTACAGCTTTTTTGAGCTATAATTGACATATAGCATTGTATAAGTTCAGATGTGTAATGTGATGATTTGAAGCAGTTGTGTATTGTGAAATGCTTACCACAGTAGAGTTAGCCAAAACCTCCATTACTTCATATAATTACTATTTCTTTCTTGTGAGAACACTTAAGATCTACTTTCTTAGCAACTTTGAAATATATAGTATTGTTAACCATAGTCACCATGTTGTACATTAGATCCTTGGAATTGTTCATCTTATCACTGGAAGTTTGTACCCTTTGACCAAGATCTCCCCATTTTCCTTACTCCCCTACCCTTGGTAACTATTCATTCTACTCTTGGTTTCTTTGAGTTTAGCTTTTATAGATTCCACATGTAAGTGATATCCTACAGTATTTGTCTTTTGCTGTCTGACTTTTCACTTAGCATAATGTCCTCAAAGACCATACATTGTCACAAATGGAAGGATTTCTTTTGTTCTCATGGATGAATAATATTCCACATATTATATATATATATATATATATATATATATATATATATATGTATATTATATATTTTTTATCCATTCATCCTTTGATAGAAAAATAGGTTGTTTTCATATCTTGGCTAGTGAATAAAACTGCAATAAATGTGGGAGTACAGATACCTCTTTGATAACCTGTTTTTCTTTCCTTTGGATATATACCCAGAAGTGGATCATATGGTAGTTAATTTTTAATTTTTTGAGTAATGTTTATATTATTTTCCATAGTAATATACCAAGTTACATTCCTACCAACAGTGCAAAAGGGTTCTCTTTCTCCACATCCTGGCCAACATTTTTTGCCTTATCTTTTTGATGATAGCTATTCTAACAAGTGTGAGGTGATATCTCATTGTAGTTTTGATTTGCATTTCCCTGATGATCAGTGATGCTGGGCATCTTTTCATGTACCTATTGCTCCTCTGTACATCTTCTTTGGAAAAATGCCTGTTCAGATCCTCTGCCCATTTTTTTTTAGTTGGCATGGTTTTTGTTATCAATTTGTATGAGTTCTTTATATATTTTAGATATTAACCCTTTATCAGATACATGGTTTGTAAATATTTTTTGCCATCTCATAGGTTGCCTTTTCATTTTTGTTGATTGTTTCTTCTGATGTTTAGAAGCATTTTAGTTTTATGTAGGTCCACTTAATTGATTCTTGCTTTTGCTGCTTGTGCTTTTGGTTTCATATCCCCCCCCAAAAAAAAAAAATTAAAAATTGTTGCCAAGACCAATATCAAGGACATTTTACCCTATGTTTTCTTCTACAGGTTCTATGATTTGTAGCTTTATGTTTCAGTCTTTAGTCCATTTCAAGTTAATTTTTTGTGAGTGGTGTACAATAGGCTTATTTTTCTGCTTATGGCTGTCCAGTTTTCCCAACATCATTTGTTGAAGAGATTATCCTTTCCTCAGGGAGTATTCTTTGCTCCTTTGGAAAATATTAGTTGACTGGATATGTGAGGGTTTTTCTGGGCTCATGAGTCTATCCCATTTGTCTATGTGTCTGTTTTTATGCCAGTACTATAGTATGCTGACTACTATAGATTTGTAACTTATTTTTGAAATCAGGAAGTGTGATGCCTCCAGCTTTGTTCTTTCTTAGGATTGCTTTGGCTATTTAGGGTCTTTGGTGGACCATATGAATTTTAGGATTATTTTTTCTATTTCTGTGAAAAATGTCATTGAAATTTTGAAATGGACTGTATCGAATCTATAGATGGCTTTGTTTAGTATGGACACAATATTAATTTTTCTAATTATGAACATGGGAATATGTTTTCCATTTGTGTCTTTATCAGTTTCTTTCATCAAAGTCTTGCAGTCTTCAGTGTAGAGATCTTTGACCTTTTTGGTTACATTTATTCCTAAGTATTTTATTTTGTGATGCTTTTGTATGCAGGATTGTTTCCTTTACTGTTTTATTTCTTTTTTTTTTTCAAGTTTTAATTTAAATTCTAGTTACTTTTGACATACAATGGGGTATTGGTTTGAAGTGTAGAATTTAGTGATTCAACACTTACAACACCCTATGCTCATAACAACAATTGTCTTCCTTAATCCCCTGTTTATTTCTTTTTCATATGTTATTACTGTGTAGTGACGCAACAATTTCTGTATGTTTGCTTTGTATCCTGAAACTTCACTATATTTATTGATTAGTGCTAACAGCTTTGTTTGTATGTTTTTAGTTCTAACAGTTTTTTGATGGAGTCTTTAGGATTTCCTTAGGCCATATCATCTGCAAATAAAGACCATGTTACTTCTTCGTTCCTGATTTACTCCTTCCTTCCTTTTATTTATTTTTCTTGCCTGTATGCCCCACCTAGGACTTCCAATACTATATAGAATAGGAATGGTGAGAGTAGGCACCCTTGTTTTGTTTCTGATCTTACAGGAAAAGCTTCCAACCTCTCATTATCAAGTGTGAGGTTAGCTATGGCTTTGTTATATACGACCTTTATTATGTTGAGATATGCTCTATCTATACCTAATTCGTTGAGGGTTTTTAGCATGAAAGGATGTTGCATTTTGTCAAATACATTGTCTGTACTATTGGGATAGTAATATGATTTTAAAACTTTTATTCAATGTGGTGTATCATAGTCATTGATTTGTGTATGTTGAACTGTCCTTGCATCACTGGAATAAATCCCATTTGATCATGGTGTATGAGTCTTTTAATATGCTGTGGAATTCAGTTTGCTAGTATTTTATTGAGGATTTTTGCTTTTACGTTCATCAGGGATATTGACCTTTAGTTTTCTTCTCTTGTAATGTCCTTATCTGGGATTGGTATCAGGGTAATTCTAACCACATGGAATGAGTTTTAGAGTGTTCCCTCCTCTTCAGTTTTTGGGAAGAGTTTGAGGATTGAAGTTAATTGTTCTTTTTTAAAAGTTTATTTATTTTGAGAGAGACAGAGACAGTGCGAGTATGGGAAGGCAGAGAGTAAGAGAGAATCCCAAGGAGGCTCTGCGCTGCAGTACAGAGCTTGACATGAGGCCAGACCTCATGAAACCATGGGATCATGACCTGAGCCAAATACCAAGTCGGACACTTAACCAACTGAGCCACCCAGGCACTCTTGAAGTTAATTCTTCTTTAAATGTTTAGTAGATTCACCACTGAAGTTATCTGGTCCTGAGCTTTACTTTTGTTGGAATGTTTTTGATTAGTGATTCAATCTCCTTGCTCATATTGTTCCATTCTGATTTTTCTAATTCCTCATGATTTGGTCTTCGTAGTTTGTATGTTTGTAGGAATTAATCTACTTGTTCCAGGTAATCCAATTTCTTGGTGTATAGCTATTCATAGTAATTCTTTGTATTTCTGTGGTATCAGTTGTAATATCTCCTCTCTCATTTGTGATTTTGAGTTTAAGTACTCTAAGGTATACAAATTGACAAAGTATTAATATTTTTCAATTAAAGAAATGTGTTAGCAATAAATTATTGGCTATTCCGGTTCCAAAATTGAATGCAGGAACTCTGATTAAAGCAGTTTTCTAGAACACATTTTCTTGGTGTTTCAGGGAGACTCTGGTGGGCCATTAGTATGTCGACATGAAAAAGGTCCCTTTGTCCTATATGGTATTGTCAGCTGGGGAGCTGGCTGTGCCCAAACAAGGAAACCAGATGTATTTGCCAGGGTGAGTGTCTTCTTGGACTGGATCCAATCCAAAATCAAAGGTAAATATTTTTCAGCTATTATGGAAATATTTCCTCTTTCTTTAGAGTGGGTTTGCGAGAAGGATGAGTGTGGTAGAAATCAGTGTGATGAAAGAAAAAAACCCAAAAAGTGGTATTTCATTTATTTTAGTTCTAAAACATGTAAAATGCACATTAAAATTCTGTGTGAATTCCTTTTGGGATGAGCACTGGGTGTTGTATGGAAACCAATTTGACAGTAAATTTCATATATTAAAAAAAAAAATAAAATAAAATAAAATAAATAAATTAAAAAAAAAATTCTGTGTGAATACATTCTCCTTGGGCAGAGTGATAGTAAAAGTGACTTTTCCTGAGGCAGCTTTAATCCTAGGTTTGCATTTCTCTTTTGACAGAAGCTATTTTACCATAGGTATATTTTGTTTCCAGGCTTTCATATTTATTTCTTTTTAACACGTTCTCTCCAGGTACAGGTCCTGCTTCACTTCAGATAAATAATGAAAGAAAAACCTTAACAAGACAACAGTTGCCACCACCCACACCTTCAATAGACAATGAGTCTGGACCAGGTGATAGATGTTTATCTTAGCCTATTATGCAGCTAGTAAGAATTTAGCAAAAAATATTGCATGTCTGGGTTTACTAATTTTCTTTGGAACAGGATAAGCCCTGTGTTTTCATTCTGCATGGTAGTTTAAGCTGAATGAGAGGCGTGTTGTTACTGTGACCGTCTGGGTTTCTTTTCTACCCCACAGATAACAGCTGTTGCAGGTTAAAAAAAAAGATCTTGTGGCTGTGAACGAGTGCTTGAATTTTGGAGACATGCAAAGAAGTATTCTGACCTCTGATCTATTTATTTCTACATAAACAAAGGTCCTTAGATTTTCAGGTATCTTGCTAGGTGAAGACTCTGGATATGAGATAACCACAGCCAGCATCAGTGTCAGTCACTCTTAATTTTCCCACAGTTGTCAGTGTCTGTTTGCTAATGGGATTTATATTTTTAGTTAAAATCAAACTGCAGCTGGAGAATTAGGAGTCTGTAATAGAGTTGTAGGGAGATGAAAGTTCTATGATACCATCATCCTTGGTTTCCAGGTAGTCACAGTCTCTTCTTTCTCACCCATCTCTGCCTCCATCCACCCAACATGGAGTCAACCCCAGTAGAGAACTAGGAAGAGGTGGAGAAGACTGAAAAGGATACAAGAGAGGGAGGGATAGCTGGAGTGATGACTTTAGGAGGAGAAAGGAGATGAGATGTGGTGCTCAGCAGGGGAGGTTGGCCTCAGGAGTAAAGTGTAGTTCACCCATAGCTGCTGAATGGAAGGCAGAATACTCACGCTGGTGTGTGGGTACATGTGGCAGGACAGGAGCTTCTGGCAGTTTTCTAATTGCTTCTATGTTCTTAGAAGACAAAACAGGGTTATGGAAGATGGTTTGAGGGGTTTTCAGGGGAAAAAAGGGGAAATATGAAAATAGTTCTCTAAAAAAGTGACAAAGTACATGGACTAGGAGAATGTAGTAGGATTGCTAGGAAACATAAACGCTTCTGAGATTAACAATCATGAATTTAGGGGAAACTGGCCAGTTAGCTCAATTGTATGTTTTCTTCCAGAAACACAGAGGGTTAGCACATAGGTGCAGAACAGGTAGAGAGTAGACTCAATTCAGAGCAGATTTTCCCAAGTGTATAAGTGGGTATGCAAGTGTATAAGGGAATTGAACGCATGTAGGAGGAAGGGATTAAAATGATATATTGTTGGAATTTATACTAGGAAAAGAGTGAATGAGGGTGAGAGATGAAATAGGGACAAAGAAAAGGTGGTTGGGTAGATGAATTGCAAGTCTCAAAAGATGGAAGGAGTGCTGGAAGTTGCTGAGAAGATAGAAGGTTGTGGATGGAGAAAGCAGTGCTTGAAATCGAGATTAGAGAAGGCTTGGAATTATTGCTGGGGACTGGGTCTCTAGGGGCTGACCACTGGGGTGTATAGCTGAGGTTGGGTGGAGAACAAGATCATTGGAAGAAGTTGAAAAATTGAGAAGCTTCAGTGCTCGACTCATCATCAGTATGGCTAGTGAACTCAGCAAGATTTATGGCAGGAATAGCGGTGGAGAAAATGGCTGCTAAAATCTTCTAGGAGTAAGGCGGAGTAACCAGCTGTGGGTGGTACAGTCTGACAAGACGAGGATCAGAGTCCTATGTAGATTAAAAGTCAATCTGGAATTGGGGTTGAGATGGAGAGCAGACTTAGGTCCAAGATCCTAAAACCTAATGATTTCGATGGTTTGAGTTAAATGAGCAGTGTTAATCAGTGCCTAAGTGAACACATGCCAAGCACTTAGAATAGAGATGGCATGATGAATTTTAACAGTCAACAAGTGGTGGCCATAGTGACCAACCAATGTATTTGTTGAACTGTTCCACATAGGCTATTAGAAAGTGAACATGTTGGGGCGCTTGGCCGGCTTAGTTGGTAGAGCACACAACTCTTGATCTCAGTGCTATGAGCTTGAGCCCCACAATGGATGTAGAGATTACTTAAAATTAAAATCTTAAAAAAAAACCAATATGTTAAAATGTAGCAAAGATGTTTCCCATTTGTAGATATTCAGAAATACATATGCATGTTATTGGAAGTTTTACATATGGCAAGTTACTGTTTTGTTTTAATTCTGTGAGTATTCTATGAGACAAATGTTTGGACTATCCTATCTTTAACATCACCCACTCCCACCACTTGCTTTTTACACAAGGGAATTGTTAGCCCATTTATAAAAAGAAGTGACTGATTGGGAATTCATGACATTATATGATTTGATTCCTTTTCCAGGCATATTTGTCATAGAGGATTCATGGGGACAAGAAAAATGATTGAAAGACATGTTGGGGCCAGACTCTGAAAGACAGTGCAAGCTGTAAAATTTTAGTTGCTTTGAGAAAGGAAAGAACTTAATTCTTTTGTTTCATACACTATCTTGGATTTGAGGGCATGATGGGGAAAAGATTAGAGACCAGGAAATCAGTTAGGTTACTCTTAAATCAGAGTAGATCTATAAATATCTAAATTATATCATAGTAGCCATATAAATGAAAAGGAGAATTTGCAAAGAAATAACAGAGGACTAGGCAATTGAATAGAATCTTGAATTCTTGTAGCATTTCATTTCCCTTCTTGAATTTCTGTCATTCTTCATTCCTACTATTCATAAAAGTATATTTATGTATATCACCTCAGTTAGGTTAATTTCTCTAGGGAAAAGCATATATAATAATGCATGTACTAATTAATATTCATACATTAAAATGTGTTTATTTGAATACAGAGTATTTCAGTTTGTAGTTGCTCAGAGGATTTTTGTCAAGGGAATAGACAAGGGGGAAAAAGGAAAAGTCAAGGGTGTAACCTGAAGAAGCAGCAGCCGATTGCAGCATCAGGGGGCCAAGTGTATCCCTGGAGATCCAAAGGTGCCCTTCGACTTCAGAGCAAATTGAAGAAGTGAGAGACATTCAGATGTAGTCAGCTAATCCTCCTTTTTTTTTTTTTTTTTTTATATCTCAGTCACAAATTCTATGAATGTAATCATTTGTCCTAGCAAGATTAATGCCTAGTGAGGGGATGCCTGGATGGCTCAGTTGGTTAAGTGGCCAACTTCATCTCAGGTCATGATCTCACAGTTAATGAGTTTGAGTCCCGCGTTGGGTTCTGAGTTTGGAGCCTGCTTCAGATTCAGTGTCTCCCTCTCTCTCTCTGCCCCTCCCCTGCTCACATTCTCTATCTGTCTCTCTCTCAAATAAACATTTAAAAATGTAAAAAAGAAGAGAATAATGCTGAGTGAAATTAGTGAAGCTTTAGGAACAGACCTTCAGTTGCATCTCAAAGAAAAAAAGAAATGAAAACTTGGTAGAAGTAGAGAGTGCATATCCATTGTGCATCTTCTAAGGCATTTAAAAGATTCAGTGAAAAGAAATTTTGAATAGTAATGATTTGAAGTCTACTCCTACAATCTCATTTCAAGAAAATAGAACACATTAAATGGGATGATAATTTTTATCCAAGGACATGTAACAGAGTAATAAAGTTTTAATTTTCTTCTTGCAAGCCTACATTTTTTGTTTGTGATAAAACCTCACTTTGCTTTGTTTATGTTGGTCCCTGGTGTCTGTGTGCTCTGAATTGTAGGTTGTTATTCTGAAGTGGAGCTAGAAGAGCCCAGAGGCTTTTTTTCAACTCCAAGATATCCACTGGATTATAGAGGAAAACTGGAATGTTCCTGGGTGCTCAGAATTTCACCAAGCAGTATGGCAAAAATGACGGTTGAATATCTGTCACTCCCTGGGTCTCCAATGTGTCCAGATTCAGTTATGACTATTTATGAAGAAAGCCACAGTGAGAGAAGGGTGTCAGGTAATCCTTACTAGCATTTAAACTTTGTGCTGGAGCCTTTTCTATATAGGCAGCTTACAATCAAGAGAGCTTGGCTTGGGTAACAATACCACCAAAATGTTGATGATATTTGTAATAGGCATGCCTTTTTTTTCAGGCACACTTAATATTATTCATATTGTTATAAAGTCAAAACTTGACTTCACAAAACAGGTGTACTAGGGGTTGAGTGTGAGTATGTGCATGTGTGTGCATTCAACAAGAAAAAAAAAAGAGCTCAACTTCTTCAAATATACCAGAACCATGCAAGAATTCCAGAAATGTATATGATAGAGGAAGAGTTAAGATGGTTAAAAATCAGATGGGGTAGGTGTTAGATGTCAAAATAAAGCAAAATATATTAAAGCCCTTTCTTTATTTTTAATGTTGATTTATTTATTTTGAGAGAGAGAACATGAGGGGGAGGAGGAGCAGAAGGGGAGAGAGAGAGAGAGAGAGAGAGAGAGAGAGAGAGAGAGAGAAAACACCTTAAACAGGCTCCGCACTCAGCACAGAGCCCGACATGGGGCTCGATCCCACAGAGTGTAAGATCATGACCTAACCCAGAATCAAGATTTGGACTCCCAACCAACTGAGCCACCCAGATGCCCCTAATCTGGCAGAATTAAAAGTATTTGCTAATAACACATCAGCTGTCATTGCATTTCATGTATAGGCAAACCTGTTTTGCTCAACAGAACAAAGTTGCTACCTCTTGTTTGTGTAGGTGTGGTAGGCTCTTTGGCTCTTAGTCAAGAGGGAGATGGGAAGGTTCTGGAAGTAATTTGGTTGATGGGGAAGACTGGGAAGAAAATAAGTGTATGCTGTTGTGAGTAGGTATGGTACTCACACATGCCTGCACTGGATGCAGGAGTATGGGGAGGACAAGAAAACTGCTCTGAGGGTGAGACTGTGTTCTTGAGATAGACTCCTAGATTAAATCATTGACATAGAGGGCACAAACATTTATTAAGGAATCTTTATAAATACTATCTCATTTAGACTGTGGAAAAAGCTATTAACTGGCCTATCCACTTTGTACATTTCTCTCCTGTGATCAGATTGCCTTCCCCATCTGCCTTGATTAAAACAGCTCAAGGTTGGGGTGCCTGGGTGGCTCAGTAGGTTAATCCTCTGACTTTTGATTTTGGCTCAGGTCATGATCTCATGGTTTGTGAGTTTGAGCCCTGCATCAGGCTCTGCACTGTCAGTGTGGAGCCTGCTTGGGATTTTCTCTCTCTCCCTCTCTGTCTTTGTCTCTCTTGCTCAAAATAAATAAATAAACTTAAAAAAAATAAGCTTAAAAAAAAAAGGCTCAAGGTCTCCTTGTAGCTAGGATGAAATCCAAAATCCTTACCACAGCCTTACCTCCTGCTCCCCAACTTACATGATGAAGTATGCCCATTCTCGCCCCAGGGCCCTTGACCAGCTACTTCTCCTAGCGGTTTAGAGAACTCCTCATCCTGTGTCTCCCCTCAAGTCTTGACTAGAATGTCACCTTCTTAATGAGTCCTCCCTTAATTGCTGTCAATTGCATCACCTCCTACCCCAGTACCTCTTAGTACCCTCCTCAACTCTTCTTTAGCATTTACTGTCTTCTAACTATGATTTATTTTTCATGTTTGTGGTTTGTGTTTTCTCTATTGAATGAGGGCTTTCTGAAGACTAAAACTTTTGTCTCACTTGAAGAATCTCCAGTGCCTCGAATAGTATGTGAGATAGAAGACAGGGAATGAATGAGTGAAGGAATGGATGATATGTCACCTCCTCAAAGAGGACTTCTCATCTAGAGTAGCACCGTTCACTCCCTTCCATAGTCATTTTCCATAGTTCTATTATGCCAATTATTTCATTTGTAGCCGTGATCTCTGAAATCATCTTCTTTATTTACCTGGCTAAAATAAAAGCTCCAGGAAAACAAAGATCTTGCTATTTTGTCCCCTTCTGTATCATCCTAAATTAGTGTCATGCCTCAAGACTCAGCACAAGTGTATACTGCTGAATTGCTCTTCAGAAAGGCTAAATCAGTGTTCACTGCCTTTAGCAATACATGGGAGTATCTTTCACCATGCATATGTATAACTCATGTGATAATTTAGTAGGCGTTTTTACCATTTTCTTATCATTAATGGAGTTTTATTTTCATATGTTGGTTAGTTATTTGCGTTTTTTACTTATTACCATCTATTTTTGAGGATTATTCTTTTTATTGGTTTATGAACACTATCATACATAGAGACATTTTTTCTTTTGTCGTAAGTTGCAAGTACTTATTCCTAAGATTGCCATTTGTCTTTAATTTTTACTCTATGTTGATGTAAACATTTAAAAATTTATTTGTGTATGTGGGCGCTTGGGTGTCTCAGTTGAACGTCCGACTTTGGCTCAGGTCATGATCTCATAGCTCATGACTTTGAGCCCTGCATTAGGCTCTGTGCTGACACCTTAGAGCCTGGAGCCTGCTTTGGATTCTGTGTCTCCCTCTGTCTCTGACCCTCCCCTTCTCTTTCTCTCTCTCCCTCTCTCTCTCAAAATAAATAAACATAAAAAATTTTTAAAGTTTATTTGTTTAAATCCATCTGTATATACCTTTGATCTTTGATTTACCACATAGCTTTTATTTATTTATTTATTTATAAATGTTTATTTATTTTGGGAGAGAGGGAGAGTGTGTGCACAAGTGGGGGAGGGGCAGAGAGTGAGGGAGATAGAGAATCCCAAGCAGTCTCCACACTCCGCACTGAGCCGGACATGGGGCTCCAGTTCACGAACCGTGAGATCATGACTTGAGCAGAAATCAAGAGTGGGATGCTTAACTGAGCCACCCAGGCGCCCCCTTTTTTTTTTTAAAGTATCTCCATGCCTAGTGTGGAGCCCAATGCGGTGCTTGAACTCATGACCCTGAGATCAAGACCTGAGCTAAGTGTCAGACACTTAACCAACTAATCCATCCAGGCACCCCTCAGAGCTTTTATTTTTGAACATTCATTGTTCATTCTGAGTTCAGAAAAAAAAAATGTAATTACAAACTTCTTTAATCCTCCAGAAATGGGTATTTTTCTCATATGATAAAGTGATACTATATCTTTTTCTTTAAGAAAAAGTTATTTTGTCTCCAACTTGTAGCAATCTCTTATACACTGGATTCTTATATAAAAAGAAACATTTTCTGGGAAAACTTACCTTTATCTTTATAACCTATTGAAAACCATGCTTGTCTTTGTTGTGGATTAACTGAGGAAACCCTATAATTTTCCTACCTAGCAGTTCTTTGATATGAAATTGTCAGTTTGAAATTTGTAGAGTAGTTCTGTCTCTTTGGGTGATAGCTAGCAGGTATTACCCCTTATTCAAGCCAGATAGTATTCTTCTGTACTGTAAAATGCTATCTTTTTCCCTGTGGGAGCCAGCAACTCACTCATTCCAGAGCTGCATTGATCTCTACTTGCTACAAATAAGTATTTGATCATTCTTCAAATAGTATTTCAACATCGTTTACCCTAACCCGTTATGCCATCTAATGTTTTCTGTTCTTTGCTTCTTCTCGGATATAATCTCTTCCCTCTCTTGCTCCACAAATACTTGTGAAGAGAGTCTAGCAAGGACCAGAGACCGACTTTTCTTGGTAGTGAGGTTCAGTAGTGAGAAATATGGACAAAAAGCAAAACAAAACAAAAATCCCTGCCCTTATCAAACTTATATTCTAATGGGGAGTAGACACATAATAATAAAATAAAATATGTATTAAGTAGACAAGCTAGGGGGAAAATGAAATGGAAAGAAAGAGAAGAATCTGGGATG
Organism: Panthera uncia; assembly: GCF_023721935.1. Lineage (NCBI taxonomy): Eukaryota > Metazoa > Chordata > Mammalia > Carnivora > Felidae > Panthera > Panthera uncia. The sequence goes on along the minus strand of NC_064809.1, from coordinate 60,813,508 downwards.
TTGGTACCATACAGTTGTCTGTAGTCTACCCAGAAAATGCCTGTCTGACTTTTAAACAAGCATGATAGAATGATACTGACCTATTCTTAATATAGATGAGTTTGATCCTAAGAAACCCAGGTTCTTTTCACACCGTTTTAAAATGTTTATTTTTTTGTTACAGAGATAGAGAGAGACAGAGACACAGAGAGAGAGCAAGAGGGACAGGGGCAGAGAGAGAGAAAACAGGCTCTGAAGCAGGCTCCATGTGCTGACTGCAAAGAGCCCAATGCCAGGCTTGAACTCACGAACCATGAGATCATGACCTGAGCTGAAGTTGGATGCTTCACCAACTGAGCCACCCACATGTCCCCACACCTTCCTTAATCAGCCCTCTGAATTGTTCTGGAATTATAATTTTCCCTTACATCTTAGACTCAGGTTCTCAAACTAAAGCCATCAAAAGAAGATTAACTATAGAGAAAGAATACATTTTCAGGTAGAAAGTTTTCCATCATGGATCTCTGATAGTGAGATATTTTTATAAGCAGATTACTTTGCTAGAAGAAACATGGCATATCAGTGTCATTTTAAAGATGAAGTAATTTACTCCCTACTGTCCTTTAAGGGAGCAGTATGACCTAGCTGACTATGTTGGATACTGGATTGATGGTCCTGGGTTTAGATCCTGACTCCCCACCATACCAGTCTGACTCTGGGTGAGTCACTTGAGTTCTGGAGCCCTGTTTCCTCATTTTGTTGAGTGGAATAAATTCCTACTTCATTGATAACTAGTAGATAAGTCCTGGGGATCCAATGCATAGTATAGTGAATATAGTCAATATTTGTAGTATAATCATCAAACTTGCTGAGGGACTAGATCTTAATTATTTTCACTACAAAAAAGAAATGGTAATTATGAGAGGTGATAGAGACTATCACTATAATGGCAGACATATTACAATATATAAATGTTTCAAATCACCATGTTGTACACTCTAAATTTACACAATGTTACATGTCAAATATTTCATGAATAAATCCTCTATTTCTCTTAAAATAGAGAAACTGCTAAAAATTTTATTTCTTGTGTTTTACTAGATTTGATTTTTTTTTTAACTAGGTGAATTATGTGGAAGAGGGCTTTACCCGATGATTTTCATGAGCTCTGGACCACTGGTGAGGGTGACATTTCGTTCCCTTGTGCAAGGTGCTTTGGGCATAAGTTATATTGTCTTTAGAGTCCAAGGTAGGCTTGGTCATTTTATAAACTTAAAAAGTTAAAAATCAGTGTTTTTCTTTTTAGGAATATTTCAAAGCATATATTGTTTCATAAGAGATGGTGTTTCTGTGGGGAGTTTGTGTTTGAAAGAAAAATCTCTTTAAGTCATCTGAGAATGGTGCAGATTCAAAAGAGAAACTGCTCAGAGGATAACTTGATTGACTTGTAAATCATCCAGAATTATGATTTCTGGATGTGGCTAAGATACGTTCATTTCAAGACGACATTTTTTACTGTGATGTGATTTTATGCCACAGAGGGCCTTTTCTATGGATCAGAAGGTTAGGGTTCTAACTCTTAGTTGGTTGATTATCTACTTAGAGTTGATTACCAACTCTTAGTTGGTTGGATAATTTATTATCTCTGTATCAGTTTTCTTTATAGTAATATAATAAAAGGTCAGAATGAGTTTCTAAGGTAAACTACACAAACATGAAATGCTAGCAATATAAATGTAAATGCTATGCAATTCAGAGTTATTAGACTGCATTTTAGAACAAGGTGACTGAAAGCTATTGGCACCAAAAAGTATTGCAGAGATAGATTTGGGGAAAAAGTTCAATAAGGAATAAAGAAGAGTGTACATATCCTGTGAAAGAGTTTTCCTAAAAAACTTTATTAAGAATGTTGCTTTTGGGGTGCCTGGGTGGCTTAGTAGGTTGAGCATCCGACTTCAGCTCAGGGCATGATCTCACAGTTCATGAGCTTGAGCCCTGCGTTGGACAGTGTGCTGACAGCTTAGAGCCTGGAGCCTGCTTCAGATCCTGTGTCTGCTCTCTCTCTGCCCCTCCCCCGCTCATGCTCCCTTGCTCTCGCTCTCGCTCTCTCTCTCTCTCTCTCTCTCTCCCTCTCTCTCTCCCTCTCTCTCTCCCTCTCTCTCAGTAAATAAGTAAATAAACATTAAAGAAAAATAATGTTGCTTTTAGTTGGAACTGTGCAGAGAGCTAGCATTATTTACAGTTTTTCCACATTATCTTTCATTGACTTAAGTCTACCCCAAGGATAATTTCAAGAAAAGTGCTGCTCTCTGATGGAGACTTTTCAGTGAGGCTAACCACTTCCTGTTAACTTTTTTCTAAAACTGAGAGAAAAAGTGACTGATCTGAAATGGTATATAATAAGCCTCTCAAAAATTAATTTTATTTTCATGGCCTTTTAAAAAATATTTAGGTCCAAAGGGCAGTAAAACTCCCAAACTTCTCCAAAGTTCAAACCAAGACCATGTGGCCACTTATGAGGATGTTATTCTGACTGAACCAGGAGGAATCATACAGATCCCAAGATACTCTCACAGAACCACTATGAGGTGAGGAAGGGATGCTTATTATGTTGAAGGAATGACCACTTGACAAACTGCAACACTTGCTTAATCATTATTTTCCACCTCCTCTCCTTGAAGAATAGCCTTTGAAGTAATCCCTGCTCTAAGGCCTTCAGCATATAAAAACTGAACATAAGATTATCCCTATACAAAAACTGAATGTAAGATTATCCCTGTTGATAAATTGTGCACTTTCTCAAAAGAAGGGATCGTTTATTAGGTAAAGTGCAAAGTCACATCTCTGTCAAAGAGTTTTGGAGATTGAAATAATGTACATAAAATCTTCTAGAACATATTAGGTACTCAATAAATGATTCTTAAATTGCCAAAATAGAGAACTTTCCTTGAATTAAACAAGAGAATAAATTTAAAGTGTGATGTGAGGAGTGAAGATTGGTATAATATCAATCCTAAGTAAATTTATGTGATTTAGGGGAGTTTGGAGCAAATTCAGGCAAAAGTAGATCCTTAACTCACAGATTGCCAATTAGAATTTAGAGGAGTACATGTGATTGACCAACCATTTGCCATGATGGGTGAACTTAATTAACGCTTTTGATAAGTTAGATATTAGAAATATTTTTTAATTGTTACAGTTTAAAGTAAAAATCTTTCTTTCACCCATGCACAAAGATCGAGTCAGTAACAATGATACATAAAATTCTGAACAAAGTAAATAACAGTATGTGCCGTTTGGAAATCATTCCTGACTTTCTTTTATCAAAGTAAATAACATTATATTTCATTTGGAAATCATTCCTGACTTTCTTTTATCTGTGCCACAGTTGCCATTGGAAGTTATTAGCCCCTTTAGATCACATCATTCGCCTTGATATTATCAACTTCCAGATGAAGTCGACACCCTTGGCCTGTCAGGGTCATATATGGGTTTATGAAGGATTTGGATCAGGCAAAAAATTAATAGGTAACTAATGTCCCATGAAGAACTGTGTTCTTGATTTTTTATGAAATATTCTCATATTGTTTTGTATTCAGTGTGACTTACAGATGATGTTAATTATGTAGTATTGAAATAGCCTTAGTATTTTTTAGATTTGTAATTGAGATTAAGGTAACGCTCAGATGGAGTTAAAAACAAAACCCAACTATATGCTGCTTACCTGGGTCATACCTAGATTAAATTTGCCCAGAAGTACTGAAAATAAGGGATGGATAGATAAAGGAGTTTTAGGCAATTGAAACACAAGAAAATTAAGACTGTAATATTAATCAGGCCAACTAATTTCCACCAGAAAAGGCATTAAGTGGGTTTATCAATTAGATAGTAGCTGGAAACCTCATTACAGTGAGTTAAATTTATTTTTCTGAAAGAAATATCCAGAGTTTTGTAGATGTACTGCTAATTCAGCAGTTCAACTCTGTCAAGACTAAGGTTAGGGCAGTTCTCTTGGCCATTCCCTAATGGTCCCATAATGGCTATTTCAGTTCTCACCATTACATAGAGAAAAAAGGAAGGGACACAGAGAAGGAGTGTCACCATTGAGAAAACAAACACATTTCCAAGAACCCTGTGGCAGATTTAAGCCTCTCTGGCCAGATTTGTTACATAGCCACACCCAGCTGAGAGATGACTAGAGACAAGGGGAATAAAATGGGACTTCAATTGGCTGACCAGCCTTCCCCTATGTGATGTGATGTAGCAGTCCAGATGGAAATCTGATAGTGCTGTATCCAGGTCTCACTTCTACCTCATAGTAAATGATTTGGGGGGCGTTCCCAAAGCTTTCTCAGACTCTGTTTCTTGAATTGTGACAAGAGAATAATAATAACTGCCTTGGCTCTTCAGGTAATTTACAATTTACCCCCCACTGTCACTACCACCGATTTACTTAGGCATACCTATGCCTGATGAAACCAGCTGACTGCCGAGAGGAAGAGGAGGTGTGGTATGTTGCTGGCCTTTGACTCCCTAAGAAAGGCCCAGATGCCAGTGTTCCTCTCTCCCTAGGTAGGATCTTGCCAGAATTGATAAAACAGCCAATTGCTAATACACTGTCCTTTTATTCTTTGAACTTATGTTACCATCCCAGAAGTAGGTGCATTCAAAATCTTTGTATTTCTACTTGAGGAAATGTTAATAAACACTGATAGTTCCTGGTTCCTGAGCCCATTGAGCACCAACAAGGCCACAGCTTATTATGGGGAGAATGCAGAATCTGTGCCCGGGATCCTTGGAAATTATCTACACTTCTTCCTTTCCTGCCTTATAAGATGTTTTACTTGTACTGCCAATGAGATTGTTTTGGGAATTAAATGGAAGAATGCATGTTAATCAATATAAAAGAGAGCAAGCTTCTGCTGTCTTTGAATTATAAACATACGTTTTCATTCTTACTCTTAAAATTGTGTTGCTTAGAAGAAAAGATTAGACTGATGTTTCACTAATGCCTCTCCATGAATGCATTGTCAGAGTACACAAAGTTTGGAAGAACAAAGAAATAAAAAAGAGGGGAGAGTATATTAGCTATGTCAGTTATAATTCAGAATGTTAATGGAACTATATACCTGTTTATCTTAGAATAAGTTCATAAAATATATGTACTATTTCCTACTTCCTAAAATTTCAGTTTTTGCAAATTAAATATACAAGTTCTGGGGGTTAACTCAGTGCTTAAGGTCAGTAGGTTACTCACTATTAAACATAGCCAAATACGATTTATCTTAAGAATGCAAAGATAGTTTAATATTGAAAAATGTATTATGTAGAACTATGTCACATAAGGAAAAAAAGATATAAATTAAACATACAGCGATTATACCCTTAAAACCATACCAGTAAAATTAATAGAAGATAGAATGGAAAAATCATTATAATTAGCAACAAAAAACTGTAAGAACATCTGTTAAAGAAAATTCAACCAAATAAACGTGAAGACTTAATTGTCTTTATTAAGGGACTCCTGCCTTGGGCAGCATTCCATCTGGTAAGTAGAGAGATACTCTGAGGAGCTATACAAAATGGAAGGGCTTTATAGACAAAAAAAAAGAGCAGGACAGTTAGCAAAAGAAAAGAGACACTTATACAGATTACTTCCTCTTCCTTTGGGGAATGGAGAGGGCCCATATGACACATTACTTCATTGGTGCTAACCAGAATATTCCCAACTGACTGGTTAAGACTCCATTTTCTGGGGGAGGTTGAACTGCAATTGGGTTAGGTATTAAACCCCAGTTTAGTGACATGGCCTCACATAAATGACTCCATTTTGGGCTTGTTGATTTCTTTTTTGACATAACCCTAAAATTAAGTGTGAGATTTATTGTGCAAATATAAAACTTTACACACATACACACAAACATACAGATATGAATGGAGAAATGTACCATGTTCTAAACCTGGAAGACAGAATTAACATTAATTCACACTAAATTAATATATAAATATAGTATATTTCCCAGAAAAATCCCATAGGAATTTTTTTTTTCAGAGAGTGAGGAAGAAACTGATAATAACTATTTATCTGTACAATAAATAGGACTATCTGAAAATGTTTTGAGAGACTGTCTTGATTAAATTTCAAGTTAAAACCAGAGTCCCCAAAGGTTTTGATTTTTTTTTTTGTGATGAGGCACATTATCAGATATTAAAACATACTTTAAAACAATGATAATTAAAACAGACTAGTACATACACACAGAAACACACATGAGTAGAAATAAATAGACCAAAAGGGAACGTATAAGAAATTTGGCTTTACAAATCAGAGAGGAAAATATAAATTATATTTTTCATAATTTTGTACAAGAGCTGATTGAAAAGAGTTAAGCATTTTTCTTAAGCCATATAGAGTAGAAAAAAATGGGTAAGTATTTATTGATGGAGAAGGACCTTCTCATATAAAAGCAATGGAAGAAACAGGAAATTGTCAATAAATTCCTATAAAATTAAAAACCTCTACCCCAATAGGAACAAAATTTAAAAACAAGAAACTTGAGATTTTCAACAGCTCTGAGAAAAGTTTAAGGTAAATAACGTAGGGAATGTTAACAAATCAGTATTAAAAAATTTCAAATCTGTAAAAATAAATGTATAGGCTCCAATATCTTTGGATCACTCAGCTGTGATTAAATTTCAAGTTAAAACCAGAATCTCCAAAGCTTTGATTTTTATTCTGTTCATTTTACAAGAAATGACAAACTATGGATCCACATGATCTTGAGAGCATAAAGCCCTGATTAACCATTAGCCTCTTTTCACAGTTAAGAAAGGTTAGTGAATATTCTCATATCAGTTACTATGCAATCTGAAGTAAATCTCTTACTTTGTTTCTTGACACAATGAAGTTGATTCTATGGCCATCTGTTTACTAAAAAGGGCAGAGTTTCTCTGTAATAGTGAAAAGCTTAATTCTTAGAATTGTTGACTTGAAACTTTGATTCTATTGAGTGTTTAGACCAAACTACCTTTGTTAGAATGTTTCAGAAAATACTACTGTATGATCACTTAAAGTTATAAATGGTTTGTCATGGGAAGCATGCTAATTGCTACATCTTGCCTCTTACTCATTTAGCTGTGCTATAGATATAGTTCCCTAGATATAGATATATAGTTCCCTGAGGACTTAGCTAGACCACGTCATCTTCTTTTATAATATATCACTTCAAAGAGATCTACCTAGTGGCACCTGGCTGGCTCAGTCAATGGAGCATGCAACTCTTGATCACGGGGTTGTGAGTTTGAGCCTCACATTAGGTGTAGAGATTACTTAAAAATTAAAAAACAAACAAAACCCACAAACTTAAAAAAAAAAAAAAAGAGAGAGAGAGATCTATCTAGGTTATTTCCAGACATTGTAAGAACTGAGTCCTGTGTTTTGTTTGGTTTAGGACCCCTTCCTTAGAACTGCTTAGATTCCAGGAATCTGGAACATCTTTCTTTCTATTCTAACTGGGTTTTATTCTGCTTAATTTTCTCATTTTTATATTCTTGGGAGTGCATACAGTATAAATTTGTAATTTCAAAAACAGGATTGTTTTTCTCCTACTTTGTTCAATAACCTTTGCTTTGATGAATAGTAAGTTTTTGTATGCTTCTTTGTTTTTTTCTTGATTTTGGGCCAGGAAAATTATGTGCAGGAAATTCACCTTCATTAAAATCTCGTGGTCCTCTAATGATGTTGATTTTCACATACAATGTCAGTTTGGCGTTGGAAGAATTTTCTTTGAGATATTCTTTTCATATTTCTGGTAAGTCTATTGCTTTCATATATGTTTATGAATATATTTTTGTTTGTTTTGTGCTTTATTAGGAAAAATCTGTCATTAAATAAACAGATTGAATTCTCTATTAGTCAGCTTTGGGGGAGAAGAAAAGACAGTGTTTGAAGTATGACTTCTGCAATTTGTGGAGGCCTCCAGCTAAACCTCTATAAAGTATAATATCAATCAGATTTATCATTTTTTTTCTTATAGCATCTAAGAATTTTGTCTATTTTTCTGGATATTTAGGTGATTATAAAAATATAGTAGGAAACTTTTTCCTTAGCATTAAAGTTTCAGAAAGTTTTTCTCTTTTGAAATTAATTTCCTTAATGTGCTAATATCAAGAGCAATTTGTTGTTTTTCATTTTTTTGGTGGATAGTTCATTTATATTGGTTGCAGTCAGATTATTTAAAAATATGCTTTGGCCTACATTCCCATGGTTTGGGTGAAGACACCGATAACATTATGAAAAATCAGAACTATTAATCTAGAACTATTGCAAATCATAGAAATTGGGTATCATGGAGAAAACATTTGCAACTTGGAAGTTATTAGAATTGCTTCCATCCTTAAGATTAATCAATTTAGGCGCACCTGGGTGGCTGAGTCAGTTAAACATCTGACTCTTGATTTTGGCTCAGGTCATGATCTCACAGTTCATGAGACTGAGCCCTGCGTGGGGCTCCACACTCAGTGTGGAGCCTGCTTGGGACTCTCTGTCTCCATTCTCTCTCTGCCCCTCCGCCTCTTCTCTTTCTCTCTAAAATAAATAAACTTTTAATAAGAGATTAATCAATTTATACTCATTAAAAAATGTAATTGGAATACAATTGGAGACACATTCCTACTAAAAGTATATAATTTAGTCTGGTAACAGTCTCTGCCCTAGTAGAGTTTATAGTCTAGTGGAGGAGATAGTCAGTAATCAAATAATCATACAGTATAGAGTGAAGAAAGAACTGTACTGTTTTGAAGGAAAAATATATGCAAAAATAATATACAATGGAGGGATCTTGTTTAGTTTGGTAAAGGATGGTAATAGAATTGTAGGAAAACTTAAGGTTTGTTTGTTCTCTTATCACAAAGGCCATAAAATTTATTTCTACTTACTGTCTCCTCTTTTGCTCTCTCATTTTTTTTCTTAAATCCATTCCCATAGGGCTTTCTTTGTTACCATTCCACAGGCATTGGACTTACCAAAGTTACTAATGACATCCCCACGTCCAGATCCAACAGTTCCTTCTCAGCCCCAACAGCATTTGGCCCAGATAAGCTCACCTTCCTTTTGGAATCTATTTGTCTTGGCCTGAAGGAAACCACTCTCTGGCTGTTGTCTTACCTCACTGGTCTCCTTCAGCGTCTCTTGGCTGGTTGCTCTTTGTTTTCTCTACCACTAAAGGTAGAGGTGTCCCTGGACCCAGTCTTGGACTCTCATTTCTTCTTTACCTGTACTCACTCCTTAGTGACCTCACCCAATTCCTAGATTTCAATACCATCAGTACACAAATAACTCCCAAATGCAGTGCCAAATTCTTTTTTATTTTTGACCTCCAGCACTGTATCACCAATCACCTCCCTCTCCACTTGGATATCTAACAAGCATTTCAAATTTAATGTGACCAAAATTGAACTCTGAATTTCTTACCCTGACTCCAGATTCCTTCCTTCACCAATATTTCCCATCTCAGTGGATGACAACTCCCATTTATTAATTAATTGTTCGATCTAAGGATATTGGTCATTCTTGACTTATCTTCTCATATCCCATATTGTGTATAGTTAATCTGTGAGCTTTCCAGCAAGTAGTTCTGAGCAGTTCTACCGTAGCATCCTGATACAAGTCTTTGTTTAGTCTGTTTTACTCATAACAGCTAGAATGACTATTTTAAAATGAATAATTCAGATTTTCATGTTACTCCTCTGCTTATAATCCTCCAATGTTTTCCCAGCTCATTCAAAGTCCTTAGAGTGGTCTACAAGATGCTATATAATTTGGATCTCAGCCACCTCCTTCACTTCTTCTCCTATCATTTTCCCCTATGCTCACTCTGCACTAGCATACCACCGTTCTTGCTGTTCCTCAGTCCCGCCAAACATACCCCACTGTGGTTATTTCCAAAACCTACAACCGTGCCTAGTAAATAGTGTGCAACAATTGTTTGAGTAAAGGAAATGACATTTCAGCTGGGGCCAGTTAGGGAGAAGAGGGTAAGGAGGTAGCTCCATATCCAGTGAATGAGTAAGAAATGCATCCATTTACTAATGGGAATCCTCCTGGCTGAGAACCAGTGTATGGGTAGGTGTCAACTCAGGAGCCCATTATTACATATATTCAATTTATGTGTTCAGATAAACATAGAAAACCTTTAGTGTAGACATTTTTCAATGACAGCAAAATGTATACCCCGTGTGTAGTTTTTAAAGATCTGACTCATCTTTCATATTTTGAAATTACAAATTAAAATACATTGGTACAAATGATGTTACATCTATGTGGATCAAAAATATAGAATCATTAAAATTTATGTGAAATATTTAGTATGGAAAAATAGTCACAATAAATTAAGTGGAGGAGAATGGTTTTAATGGCGTAAAGTGGCATACAACTTTTTATAATATTGTATATATACCATAGGACTTTGCCAGATTTGTTAAAATATGAGTATTGGTTACTTACTGGATGGTACTACAAGAGATTTTTTATCTTCTTTGGACTCTGTATTTTGAAATTTTTTGCAAGGTTCATGTATCACTTTTATACTCAGAAGAATAAAGGAATATAAAATATTTAGTTGGATGCATTAATGCTGAGTATTCTCTTATTCTAGATTCCGTGAAAGGAAAAATTAATGATCAAGGTAAGACCATAAAAGGAGATAAGGAATCCAGCTGGCTTGCTTTGGTTATATGATATTGTGAAAATAGAGTGGAAAATGACTGCCACTAAACACAATTTAGTAAGAAGTGTACTTTGACTTGTCAAACACTTTCAGGTATTTGTGGCCTGATTCTAGTCACTTTATAGTAAAATGGTATTTGTATTTCCTTATGTCAAATTTTGCACTTGATCTTAGCCAAAAGGCCGAGAAGTGATCCTTATGTCAAATTTTGGGGGTAGTAGAGACCTGGGGCACACTAGGGAACTGAGGGTGAGGAGGTAGCACCTTATTCAGTTAATAGGTGAGAAACCCATCTGTTTTGTCTGTGGAATCCTCATAGCTGTTTGAAGTCCATTCATTGCCATTCTTTCCATATATTTTATGTCTTTTGGATTACATATATATTTTTGCTGTTTTTCTTTGCTGGACCATTGCAGAATGAAACTAAGATGTTAAGATTATTGATGAAGTAAATCAGTTTTTGGATGTCATTAATTTTAGGTTGGATGATGCCTATAACGTTTGGAGTAGGCCCCAAACGTCACTGACTTCTTCAGTTCTCTTTTTGGTGTAGGCCCTTAGCCCTTGTGAATCTTAATTTCTATATTTCAGCTATCTGAACACGACCTGAATTTCCCTAACTAGTAAGTGTTTGCACTTGAATTGTACATGCTGTGAGGCTGAACTTTAGGAGCACATAATTTATTCAGGAATTCAATCTAACTGAGTACCCAGATCAGCTTCTCAACCTGCTTCCCTTGTTCTCCGTTCCCACTTCGTGGTGTCGAAGTTATCTTTTCCTGCGCTGTGTGGGAAATGAAATATTGCTGTGGTAGTTACAAATCTGGGGAAGTCCTACAAGTCTCAGGACATATCTATTGCATATCAAAGTGATAGATCACTTATCTGTGGACTAAAGATTATAAAATCTATTTCCCCTGATTGTGAACATTGAATAAGATTGTGTGTTAAATATAAGCAACAAAACTACACTGAACTGTAGATGGTGGGTGGTTTAGTGGTTCACAGTTTGTGAACTGAAGTCAAATGAGTTCAGTCTGCCTGCTTCTGGAGAAGTCAGTTTTTCAAAACAAAAGTCATTTGGAACTGTGGGTATGAAGGAGGAGTGACAGAAATTAAAGTACACTGCAGTTTAGGTTGTAATGACCTGGTTGTCATTACAACTAGACTCAGAAAATAACTCTACTCTTTGATTATTGCGTTAAATATTTTATTTATTTATTTATTTTGCCTCAGGATGTCCAGTATTGGATTTGATCTCAGTTAGTTCTACTGAGATCACATCTCCCAATTATCCTCACATTTATCCCAACATGCTGAACTGCACTTGGATTTTTTATTCCGCATCAGGAAATAAAATGAAGGCAGTGATTAAAGACTTTACAACAGAAGAATCTTGGAACTGTGAGTGGGATTATGTCAGTATTTATGATGGACCAGATCAGCAATCAAGATTACTTGGTAAACTGATCTTTCTTCAATGGCCTACATTAAGTGGCATTTATATAATGCATATATGTGGAAAACATGACCTACATTTGCCTTGGGAAACATGTAATTTGTTGTCAGTGATTTTTCATGAGATCCTTCATCAGAATCCCAAAGAAGTATTAATTGAGCACAATGGGATGAGCTTGAGACCACTGGACTCCCTGGATCTTTACCTGTAACGCCAGCTCTTCCTGATTTTAGCTGATTCCTGTCTCATTTTACCATTAGGGGGTGCTCTGATTCTGTTTTTTCTCCGGAAGTCCTGTATTTTAAGAGGTTCAATTACTGTACTGCATTTTTAGGTAACTTTTTGAAAATTTGTTTACTCAGGTTTCATCCTCATAGTAAGAGTGGCCCTTTTTAGACACAGGGTAAATAAAAAAGGCAAAAAAATCCAATTAGCTTGAATAATCTTCAGAGGTTTATTGACCACATGGTGTCCATCACACTTGAATGTCAGGCAATGTCCTGCTCTCAGACCGAGTCATAGAAGAAAGCTTTTCCAAAGATTTTATAATCCAATACTGTATCACCTTGTTCAGTCTCCAACAAGTTCTCCTCAGGATGCCATTACAATCCACCTATCCCAAAGAGCAAGAGGAAAGTTTTGATACTATCTTTTTCTGGGACCTTGATCTCTAATGTGTTATCATTTGATTTATAACACCAGCAAGCTCAGCAATTTGCTTTGAAATTCTAAAGGTACCTAACTTTTTCTTAACAGTAAATTTACTTCCTATCAAAGAATTTCAAGCCACTAATGTGGCGGGGGGCGGGAGGCAGATAAAACATATCAGTTCTCCTTGAGATTAATATAAGGTATCTATAGCATCAGACCCTGTAACCTTAACTCTCACCAATGTCCTACAGCCAAAGACCCCGGGATCACACCATGGGGTATCTCAGAGAGAGTTAGAAAGAACCTAGTATGGGATTTGGGCTTTGGTTAGGTGGTTTTGGAGAGGGTCTAAGGAAGTAGACTTTGCTCAAGATTGGTTGCTGTTAAGAAGTACAGTAATTTTATGACAGGCATGTCAATCATAGGGAGGCCTGACTCGAACAAGGGTAAAACTGCGCTTGGCAAAGAAGTGGCAAGCCCTCATTTTAGCCCAGAGAGATCGATGTTTGGTATTTTGGTGGTTGCACACAACCTTGTGTTTTGTCACACTTTATCATAGATTCAGAGAGTCCTATCTGATGTTGATGTTCTGTGAGAATGTTTATGTCTAACAGCAGAACAACATGGTCTAGTTGTGAGTGCCAAACCCATGTCTTTTTTTTTTATGTTTATTTTTGAGAGAGAGAGAAAGAGAGAGTGAGCAGGAGTATGAGTGAGGGAGGGTCAGAAAGAGAGGGAGACACAGAATTTGAAGCAGGCTCCAGGCTCTGAGCTGTCAGCACAGAGCCCTACATGGGGCTCAAACCCACAAACCATGAGATCATGACCTGAACCAAAGTCAGACACTTAACCAACTGAGCCACCCAGGTGCCCCCACCAAACCCATTTCTGAATGTCAGGGGCTACTTTTCTCTTTCTTATTCTTTAGTATTTTCAGTCTAGCAGTACTATTCCTCTTTAAAATTTCTGATAAATAAAAAATTCAGAAATGTCAAATGATTATAAAAAAGGCTACTCATATTTTTATTATTTGCTTCTATAACTCTCTATAAAAAGTAAGGAAGCCACAATTCGTTTGATAGTTAATACAATTTTATTTAATACAATTTTATATATTTATATAATTTATTTCCACAAAGCATACAACTTATGTAATCATTTTCAAACTAGTGAACATAGAACCCCATTGCCAATCTCCCAGATAAAATGGAACCACATTATCTTTTCTTAATAAATCTGTTTACCTAAGTAGAATTCACCAGGTTTTAGTTATTTGTGTAAGTGTAAATGGAGTGGTATGTAGCATCCAAATGGTTTCCATTGCAATGCTTTTATAATATCTTATTGAAACTATATTATCAAAATTAAGTTTTACCTGGTCTTCTTTCATTTACCTACCCCATGAATGTAAGATATCCGTAACTAGTAAATACTACATTAAATGTACAGGTTAAATTCATTCATCACCAAGCATTTACTAATAGGTTAGGCACACTGGAGACACAATGGTGAACAAGTCAGAAATGATCTCTGCCATCTTCTCTTGGAAAGACAGACGATAAATAAGATGATAATTTGAGATAACAATAAACAATAATCAAATAATTATTGATTGTCAGAAGTAATCTGAAGGAGTTAAGTTGCAGAGGAAGGGTACATGTCTTCAGTTCATTTAGGTATCTGTTCACATGTTACCTCATCTAAGGCCTCTATCACATGATGTAAGTAGGCCTCCTCTGTCTTCTTCTTGGCATTTATCAAGACCTAGCAAAGTATTCATTTATTTATAATCTGTCTCCTTACACCAGAATGAAATGTCCTGAGAGCAGGACTTAGTCTCATATTCATTACTGTATCTCCAGCATCTGGGTAGAGTACTACCCAACACTTAGTAAATATTTGATGAAAAAAAAGTTGGTGAGAAAATGACCTTGAATTTGGGAAAAGCTTGGTAAATTGGGGAACTGTCAGGGGTCAGAGTGATTGGAGACTGAGTGAGGACAGACAGGAATGAGGTGGGCTGAAGGCCTTGCCACTGTGCAGCTCAAGCTATGGTAATGGGTTTGGATTTTGTTCCAATCCAATGGGAGGTCATTAAAGATTTTTGACAAGGGAGTAATTTGAAGAATGCTCCTGCTGCTGGGTTGGGAGTGAGTTTTAGAGTGACAGGGTGAATATCTAAAGTTATGAGGCTCTTGTGTTATTCTACATCTGCACTGTCCAGTTCACGTTGTTTTTTACATTTAAATTAGTTAAATAAAGGGTGGTATTAGCCATGTTTAAGTGCTCATTGCTGCATGTAATAGTGGACAGCCCTCATTCAGAATGTTCCATTATTGAAGAATGTTCTATTTTATCTGTTTTAGGCAACAGATAGATAGTGCCTTATAAGAGGATGGCAACTGTGGAGTGCAAGTGAAGTGGGCAGATCTGGAGACAGAACTAATAGGATTTCTGGGTGAATTGCGTATGAAATTAAATGTGCAAATCAAGGATTACTCTGGAGTGAGAGGTTAGAGATGGTGGCATTTACAGATATGGGGAATACTAGAGGAAGAAATAGATTCATGGGGAGATATCTGTTTGTGCCATGTTACATTCTTAATGGCATAATACATCCTGGTTGAGTCGGCAACATCCTGGTTGAGTTGGTAGCTAAAGGTAGAACTCTGGAGCTAGAGGAAAAGATTGGGCTAGAGATGAAGATTTGAGACTTACCAGCTCCTTAACAGATTTCCTCAAGTGACCCTTTCTCGGACATCATTGATCTCCTCTACCACTCTCATCAGTTTCAAACATGTTCTAGTATTACCCATCATTTTAAATAAAATTGAACAAGAAATTTAGCTATTACCCCATTTCTCTGCTTCCCTTTACAGCAAAATCTCTTTCTTAGAGGCTGCTAGATTTAGAAAGTTTGTGGGATTGATGGCTAGAAGGTCATGGTGAAATCAAACAATTATAGTAGAGAAACACTGATAAGTTGGATAGATAGGAGGTGGTGATTTAGAAAGCAGGATGTTTGCAATAAAAATTTTAGAGATATCAAATGACAAAATTTCAGCGCAGTGTTAGTAAAGGATTATAAGTAAAGGGAATCCGTTCCCTTGCATTAAATTTGGTGTTGGCACTTAGCGGGCATGCACTAGCTCAGTCTCACAAATCTTCATGGTCAGTGTCTAATATGCCTGGCTGTTGCCCTGCCATTCTGGTTATTAAATAGTAACATTAGTCAAGTGTTTAAGGAACACTGACAAACGGGAACACTGAAACAAACATAGAGAACAATGACCAGGATGCTGAAGGGTGTGGGTGCTTAGAAGTGTTTACCTTGGAGAAGACAGAAGGATCATAAGTCTTCCTTTCAAGTAGTTATGGAATTCTCATAGAGACTCTCAGGCCATATATGAAATTTGTTCTGACTGATGATATCTAGTAGTTATTGAATATTTACCATTATTCAGGCATGGTCCTACAAACTTACAACTGTCTCAATTTTCTTAACCATCCTGTAGAGGTAGGTTACATTTATCCTCATTTTAAATATAAAGAAACCGAGTCTCAAAATGATTAAGTAACTTGTTTCCAGTGACATAACTAATAAGTAGAGAAAATGGGATTCAAACCCCAGCACTCTGATTCAAACACTTATATTCTTGGGTACTACACGAACCAGGAAGAAACTATTACATTGATGTTTTTTGATCCAACGTGAGGAAGAACAGTCTAGCAATTAGAAGCGTTCAAAAAGAGAAAATGCTCATAAGTTCTACATCATATCTTCCAGGTGAGTAATCACATGTTCAGGGTTATTTTAGCAAGGACTCACAGTCAGATGAAAGATTGAACTAAATAGTCTCCAAGATTACATATTGACACTATTCCCTTCTCATCCAGGCACCCATTTTAAAACTACACATTTTAGGGGCGCCTGGGTGGCTTGGTCAGTTAAGCGTCCAACTTCGGCTCAGGTCATGATCTCACGGTCCGTGGGTT
The DNA here is from genome assembly GCF_023721935.1 of Panthera uncia. NCBI lineage: Eukaryota > Metazoa > Chordata > Mammalia > Carnivora > Felidae > Panthera > Panthera uncia. The sequence continues at coordinate 60,796,696 of NC_064809.1, read as the reverse complement.
TGAGCCCCGCGTCGGGCTCTGTGCTGACAGCTCAGAGCCTGGAGCCTATTTCAGATTCTGTGTCTCCCTCTCTCTCTGCCCCTCCCCTGTTCATGCTGTGTCTCTCTCTGTCTCAAAAATAAATAAACATAAAAAAAAAACTACACATTTTATAAACGTGTTATATTTCTAAGTTATGAATCGGAATACTGTATTTGACAGAACCAAGGATAGAGCCATATCCACACCATTAAGACCTTCCCTGCAGGTTAACGTTGTATGGTTATTTAATCTATTTAATCAACTGTGAAACTTCCTAGCCATATAATTATCTACTTACATTTTTTATCTGTTCACAAGGATATCATAAGATGCTATATTAAGTGCTTCACTGCAATCAAGATTCATTAAGTTTATCTCCTTCCCCTTAGCCATCGTCTAATTAGCTCTTTCAAAAAAAATGAAATTAGGTTACTTGAATGTGGCATGTTTAGAATCCCATGCTGGCTTCTCATGACCATGGATTCCTTCTCCACATGTTCAGCAACCATCTGTCTAATGATTTGCTGAAAGATTTTGGTGAGGTTTATTTTTATTTAAAAGCATTTATAATACTTTGCAAATACCAACTCATACAATCCCATTTGAATATAATTTTTATCTCTATTATACAGATGGAAAAACTGAGGCAGAGAGGTTAAATAAATTGCCCAGTGCCACATAGTTAGGAAATAGCAGAGCTAGTCTAAACCAGTTTGGTTATAGAATCTGTACTTCTAAGCATTAAGCTACACAATTTCACTGATGTATGACTTTGGAAATCCTATATTTTGTTTTCTCTCTCTTCTCCCCAACTGCCCTCACCTCCAAATCTTTTTTTTTTAATCAGTAGCATTTTCCCATTTACATTATTTTAAAACTTCTGGAGTGTTTGTTGACATAGGGTATCTCAAAAGTTTCCCATCAAATCCAGTTCATGAGACAGATTCTTTGAAGATAAGAATGATGTGGAGGTTAACTATCCTCTATTCCCTATCTTTCTTTCTCAGATTTGTGAGACAACATTATCTTTAAGGTACATCAATAGTGTATCACTGTTTTATCTTGAGAGAACTTAAATTATAGCATGTACAGCTAAATTACAATAGATGTCCTATCACTGTCAGGACCACCTTTGCAACAACTTTTGAGTTTCTGAATTAAGAAAGGATCATCATTAGTCTGTGTTTGGGCAGCCTGTGTGTCTCAGCCAGTTTGGGCTGCTATGACAAAAATACTGTAAACTGAATGGCTTAAACTACAAGCATTTATTTTTCACAGTTCTGGAGGCTTGGAAGTCTAAGATTTGGTGTCTAGTAAGAACTTACTTCCCAATCCATAGCTGTCTTTTTGCTCTGTCCTCACATGGCAAAAAAAAAAAAAAAAGAGAGAGAGATTCTCTGGGTCTCCATTCTAAGGGTACTAGTTCCATTCATGAAGGCTCCAGACTCATGACATAACCACTTCCCGAAAACCTTACCTCCCCAACACCATCACATTTGGGATTAGGATTTCAACCTACGAGTTTGCGAGGGGGACACAAACATTCAGTCCAGAATGTTGTCCGCTATTACTTTTGTTTCTCTGTCCATTTACCTTCACCAGCAAGTCTCTTTCTCATTCCTATGATCACAGATTACCATAGAATTATATATCATTTTCATATTAAATGCTAGCCCAGTCCTTTGCCTTTGATCTTTTCAAATCTATACCCTTCCTTTGCTGCAGTCAACTCATGAATTCCATCCCACAAATCTTGTTCTCACATTATCAATAATCATTCCTTTACCAATATTAACAGTGCAGAATTTAACGTCTTCTTTTTGCCCTCTTTTACCTATGTTACCGCCCAGAAGAACTATTTTAATTATTGAATATATCTCATATTGTAGCACATCTGTGTGGCTCCAAGAAAGAATTTGTCTTAATATCCAGTGGTGCTTACCTGACTATCAATTTTAAGACTGATCAGTCCGTGGGAGAAAGAGGTTTTAAACTCATTTTGGAAGACACAGTTCAGAAGCATTCACAAAAAAGTAATATGGGGACCCAATTGCCTATTAATGGTAAGTAATGATTTTAAAATACTAAAACAGGAACCATATATATCAAAGTAGAACCTGTGGAATACTGCTTATAGGTTCCCTGGTAGTCACCTTCTCTGATACTCAAAACAGCATAGTGTCATTTCAAACCATTTCTTAAAGCACAAGACCTTGGTAGTTTATATAGATCATGTGAGGAAATAGGTAATCGGGGTATGTGCAGGTGTGTGTGTGTGTGTGTGTGTGTGTGTGATTAAGAAATAATGATAAACATAAAAGGCAGTTGCTATTTTAAAAATCCAGTGGTGGTGGGGGGCGGGCACCTAGGTGACTCAGTACATTAAGCGTCAGACTCTTGATTTGGGCTCAGGTCATGATCTCATGGTTCCTGAGATGGAGCCCTGTGTTGGGCTCTGTGCTGACAGTGTGGAGCCTTGCTTGGGGAGATATTCTCTCTGTATGTCTGTCTGTCTGTCTCTCTCTCTCTGCCCTCCCCTGCTCATGTTGTTTCTTGCTCTCTCGAAAAATGAATGAATGAATGAATGGATTTCTGGTGTAAACAAAGAAATCTCAAGTAAAGAATTTAACGGGTTTTTTTAAATTTATTTTTGAGACAGAGAGAGACAGAGCATGAACAGGGGAGGGTCAGAGAGAGAAGGAGCCACAGAATCCGAAACAGGCTTCAGGCTCTGAGCTGTCAGCACAGAGCCTGACGCGGGGCTCAAACTCACGGACGGTGAGATCATGACCTGAGCCGAAGTCAGCCGCCCAACCAACTGAGCCACCCAGGCGCCCCTCTCAAGTAAAGAATTTAACAAATGAGCATATCTTATAATTCCCGAATTATAGGCCATGAAAATTTTCTTCATATTTCAGAATATACTTGAAAATCTCTTGTTTTTAATTTCCTGGTGGATTTCTTTTTAAATCTGAGAATGAAGTCAACACATTGCTAGAAATTTCCCTTATGCTTTTCCTTTATATATAAGTCGCACTTGGAATACGTTTAGTATAAAGTCTTGATATGTCTAGATGTGTTATACTGCGATAACATAAATAATGCCAAAGAAAGAACAATGTCCAGCAATTTCATGATTAAGCATAATATTGTTTTTTTTTTTTTTAATTTTTTTTTCAACTTTTTTTAATTTATTTTTGGGACAGAGAGAGACAGAGCATGAACGGGGGAGGGGCAGAGAGAGAGAGGGAGACACAGAATCGGAAACAGGCTCCAGGCTCCGAGCCATCAACCCAGAGCCTGACGCGGGGCTCGAACTCACGGACCGCGAGATCGTGACCTGGCTGAAGTCGGACGCTTAACCGACTGCGCCACCCAGGCGCCCCTAAGCATAATATTTTTAAAATCAATTTGATTTGTCTATATTAATATTTTAGTTTATTGATTTTTTGCTCATTTTATGAACAATGAAAGAAAAGAGGAATCTACTCTCTTGCTAAGAATCCTGGTTTTTGACCTACAAAAGAAATAAACACCTCCATTCTGAGATTTTAATAGATTTTAATAAAACACCTCTATCTAATGTTTTGTTGTTATTTTTCTCAGAGGTAACAGTAGAAACCAGTCCTGGAAAACAGCCAACCCCAGACACCTGTGGAATTCCTGGTGTTGACCCATTTCTAATGGAAGGGTCTAAGAGAAACACAAATGTGCCGCCAACTAGGCTGGGGGAGCCCAGGGTGGTTGGTGGCCGTGCAGCACCTGCAAAGTCGTGGCCCTGGCTGGTCAGTCTGCAGCACCAAGGACAACATTTCTGCGGAGGTGCTCTGATCGCCAAGCAGTGGGTCCTGACCGCAGCGCACTGTAACTTTAGGTGTGTGCCTGGGTGGGGCAGGGGGCACTGGAGCCGTGTGAGGGCCCACGGTGGGCATCCTCCTGCTCTCCCCACATCCCAGGAAACAGTAAGCTCCTGAGGATACAGTCCCCATCATGCAAACGAATGAGCACACTAGGTCAATGACACCTCATGCTTCACTAATACATTTACTACCAAGAGCTGTTAATTACAGAAGGTGCTTCCTGCCTCTAGGTGAAGTTTATTTAAAAAGTAACAATGGTGCCCCCTCTTTCCTCATCTATAAAGTGGACATCATATCTTAACATTTTTGTATTGGTTTCTTAGCACTGTGCCTAGAGCACAGGCATTGCTCAAATGTGAATTCCTTTCCTTCTTGTTCTGATGACTGATCATCACATCCACTCTCAAAATAAATATCTACTTTCAAAGAATTTTAAAGAATGTCCCCTAAAAGAAACATTTTTAAACATTTTAGCTGAATCTTGGTCTCCATGTGATTATGGAGGTATCTGAAAACTCCTCCCTCAAAGAAGTGTTAGATTGATGTTTTTAATACTGGTCTTTCAGAAGTGGTGATATGGTTGACAGTGCTGCACAATGGACAGTTAAATGAGTAGATCTAGTGTTTCAGTGTCTCAAAGATAGGCTTTATAATAAAAGTACCTGCTCAAATAACTTGGTGAGTAGGAACCTTCAACGAATCAAAAACTCATTTTCTTTACCATTCCCCGACTCTTTTGATAGAGAGAAATCACAAGAAATTCTCCTTGTTAATGCAGTTTTAAGACTTTCATGTGCATAGAATTATCTGGGGAGTTTGCTATAAATGGAATCTTAGAATCTTAATTCTGAATTTTGATTTGATGAGTTATGTCTGGGATTCTGCATTTTTAATGCTCATGCCAGATTTAATGCATGTAGTTCTTAGACATTTCTTTGAGAAACATTGTATCAGGGAGAAGAGTAACTATAACTTACAGAATAGGTGTCAGTGACCATTATATATGGATATCATATAATGTGGAATATTATGATCGTAATAATACATGGAATCATTGCCTTGAGTCATCATAAATCTTGTCAAGCAATACTAAATCAATTTTTTTTTTGTTTGATGTTATGAAGGCCAGAAAGTAGATACTTTTTCTCAGGGATGAATTAATAAGAACCCCCATTTTCTAAGAATTCAAAATGACAAAGATTTTTACATAGATTACTAAAAATGTACTGTGTAACATTTCTAATTTTGAAAAATTATAACCTCATTAAAAGTGGTATCTATTTCCCCACTCCTTTTTCTTATGACAAGTACCATCACAGATGGCCTAGTAATAGGAAGAAGTTCCCTGTCAAACATAGGAAATGGTGATTTGCTACCAGTAAAAGCCGTATACACTCACCCTGGCTTCACCCAGTTCCCTCCTACTGATGATCTGTCTTTGCTGCGTCTGGAGAACCCTGTTGAACTAGGTCAGTATGGATAACTTTTCTTTAGATTTTGAGCCTTTGCCATACAGTTTTTATCTTCCATCTTGCTTCGTAGTGCTATACGTACTTTTGAGGGCCAATAATTATTTCAAAACTTATATTCTAAGCCACTCTCCCTAAAAGCTGAAGCATGTGCCTAAACAGTTTACTTTTGTATGGTTTTTAAAATTTTTTTAAAACGTTGATTACTTTTGAGAGAGAGATAGAGCGCAAGCAGGGAAGGGGCAGAGAGAGAAGAAGACACAGAATCCGAAGCAGCTCCAGGCTCCAGGCTGTCAGCACAGAGCCCGATGCGGGGCTCAAACTCACCACAAGATCATGACCTGAGATGTAGCCGGCCGCCCAACCAACTGAGCCACCCAGGCGCCCCTGCTTTTGTATGTTTTTACCTAATGGAAGTCCTCCTACCAACTTAACATGGGTCCACATTCAATGAGAAAGTAAATTGCGGGGGGGTGGGGAGCAGAGAGTCACCACTTTCACACCCATGCCTTTCCGTGGATTCCTGGGGCTCTGGGACAGTTTTTCTTCTCTCTTCCAACTCTCTCCTGTGTTTCTGCATTCTTCAGCTGTTCCCCTGCCGATAGACTCACTTCCCTCTTTAATGTCTTTTCAACATATTCATCCTGCAAAACCTCTGTCATGGTTCAGCCCACCATTTGCTTTCAGTGCTTTTGTAACTGAGTCAGTGAGAGAGCATCTAGAACAGTGCTGCTTACTCTTGGCTATGCATTATAATCTCTTGGGTTGCTTATAAAGACCTGTAGGCCAGGAGACCTGGCATCAGTGTTGTTGTTGTTGTTGTTGTTGTTGTTGTTGTTGTTGTTGTTCTTATTTTGCTTATTAAATGTTTAAATTTTTTTTTAATGTTTTTATTTTTGAGAGAGACAGAGTGCAAGAGGGGGAGGGGCAGAGAGAGGGAGACACAGAATCCGAAGCAGGCTCCAGGCTCTGAGCTGTCAGCAGAGAGTCAAGTGAGGGGCTCAAACTCACCAGCTGTGAGATCATGACCTGAGCCATCCAGGCACCCCTAATGAGTTTTTATGTTGAGACAATTAATTATAGATTCACATGCAGTTATAGGAAATAGACACACCAATGTACTTTCTACCCTGCTTTCACCAATGGAAACATCTTGCAGGGTATTGACTTTGATACAGAACATTTCTACCACCACAAGTGATACTGTTGCCTTTTTATAGCAATACTCACTTCCTCCTCCCCACCAGACCTCTGGAAACCACTAATCTGTTCTGTTTCTATAGTTTTGTCATTTCAAGAATGTTGTATAAATGGAATTATGCAGAATGTAAACCTTCGGGATTAGTTTTTTTCACTCTGTGTAATGCCCTGGAGATTTATTCATATTGGTCCATGTATCAATAGTTCATTCTTTTTAATTGATGAGTACTTTTCCAAGATATGGATTCATCAAAGTTTCACCATTCATCTGTTGAAGAACACCTTTTTTCCAGCTTTTAGATATTACAGATAAATCTCCTGTGAGCATTTGTGTGTAGGTTTTGTGTAAAGAAAATGGAGCAGGACTTTTCATTTCTGTGGGATAAATGCCCATGAGTGCCATCGCTGGGTCATATGGTAGTTGCATTTCAGTTTTATACAAAACTGCCAGACTATCTAGAGTCGTAGAACCATTGTATGTCCCACCAGAGATGTAGGAGTGATCTGGTTTCTTAGCATCCTTATGAGCATTTGCTGTTGTCACTATTTTTTAAAAGCATTCCAATAGGTATATAGTGATATCTTACTATAACTTTAATTTGTATCTCCTTAAGAGCTAATGATACTGAACATCTCTCCATGTGCCTATTTTTGCCTTTTTTTTTTTTTTTTTTTTTTTTTTTAAACCCTTTTAAGTAAATTTTTTTTTTTATTTTTTGTTAAATTTTTTTTTTTTTTTTTTTTTTTAAGAGAGAGGGTACCTATACGTGGCAGGGGAGGGGCAGAGGGAGAGAGACAGAGAGACAGAGAGACAGAGAGAGAGAGAGAGAGAGAGAGAGAGAATCTTAACACGAGATTCGATCCCACGACCCTGGGATCATGACCTGAGTTGAAATCAAGAGTCAGACACCCAACTGACTGAGCCACTCAGGTGCCCTAGCTTTTGTCAGTTTTCTAATTGGATTGTTTTTCATATTGTAGAGTTTAAGAATTCTCTATATATTCTAAATACTACTCCTTTGTCGGATAGATGGTTAGCAAATGTTTTCTTCCAGTCTGTAGCTTGTCTCTCAGTCTGTAGACCCTGTTCACAGGGTCTTTCACAAGCATAGATTTTAATTTTGTTAAAGTCCACTTTCTTCATTTTCCTTTTATGGATTTTGCTTCAAGTGTCAAGCCAAAGAACTCCTTGCCTAGCCCCAGATGCTGAACATTTTTTCTTATTTCTCTAAAAATTTTTGTATTTTACATTTAACGTCACCATCCATTTTTAGTTAATTTTTATATAAGGTTTAAGGTTTTGGTCAAGGTTCTTTTTCCTCCCCCAGGATGTCCAATTGTGGCAGCAACATCTGTTGAAGAGGCTGTTTTTCCTCCAATCAGTTGCTTTTGTGCCTTTGTGAAAAATCAGCTGAGCATATTTGTATGGGTCTATTTCTGAGATCTCTATTCTGTCAGTCTATGTCTCTCCCTTTCTCCAGTACTACACTGCCCTGGTTACTGTAGCTGTAGAGTAGGATTTATATTAAAAAGCAATTGCTCTTAATTTATTCTCTTTCAAGACTGTTTTAGCAATTCGAAGCCCTGTACTTTTCCATGTAGATTTTAAAATAAGCTTATCTCTGTCTAAGACACTTGCTGTGATTTTGGTAGGAATTACATTAAATCTATATAGATCACTTTGGGGAGAACTGACATCTTTACTATGATGAGTCAATTCATGAACACAATGTATTTCTCCACTTATTTAGGTCTTCTTTGATTTCTTTCAATAGAATATTGCCATTTTGAGTGCACAGATCCAGTATATGTTTTGCTGAGTATATGCATATCTAAGCATCGCATTTTCTAAACAGTGATTATAAATAGTATTGTTTTTATTTTTAATTTTTAAAAAATTTTTAATGTTTATTTTGTTTTTGAGAGAGAGAGCATGAGCAGGGGAGGGGCAGAGAAAGGGAGACACAGAATCCGAAGCAGGCTCCAGGATCTAAAGCTGTCAGCACAGAGCCTGACATGAGGCTCGAACTCTCAGACCAAGAGATCATGACCTGAAGTGAAGTCCAATAGTAACCCGACTGAGCCACCCAGTCGTCCCAGTAGTATTGTTTTTAATTTTAAATTCTACATTAAATGTGATTGACTTATGTATGTTGATCTTGTATCCTGGATTTTGCTGAATCCAGATCAGTATTTTATAAACTTCTCCTGGAAATTTCCATGTGCAGCCCAAGTTGAGAACCAGTGCTCTAGAAAAGACCATTGGTGAAGTTTGGTGCCCTTGGAAATTTTCCCCCTTATTTTGTTCTCCAAGGCTCTTGACTTCCACTCAGCACCACCTGGTGTCAACATCAACATGAAACTTTGTGTTCCTCTGCCCCTTAAGTATTTGGTTAGCTTATTTAATCTGTACCCATTCATTTCTGTTCATCGGTAAGAATGAGAAATATCCTTTCTCCCATTAGAAACAATACAATTTCTACCTATGATTTTCATCCTCACCACCTCACCATGGCCATCATGTGAACATTTATGGCCTATTTCTTTCTTGTCTTTTTATACAACTCTATGTGTACTTAAAAAAATTGTAATATACCTATTATAAGGATTTTATCCTGATTTTTCACTTATTATCAGTGTTGCTTCATATTATTAAAATTTCTTTTAAAATGTAATTTTAATGTCTACATAGTAGACTTTTCACAATTCTTATAGTTTCTTTTTTTTAAATTTAAATAATGCTTCATTGACTATTCTTATGTATGTGTTTTTCTAGTTCTAGGATTGCCTTAAGATAAATTTCCCAGAAGTAGAATTGCTAGTTTTAGGGCATAACTATTTTCAAGATTGCTGACATAAGGAATACATAAGTATAAGTCGATACATCCTCTTTTTTTTGGTCCAAAAATGAGGCAATTTCGCAATATCTGTTAATTTCTAAAGTGTGTGCCTCCTGGTCCAGCAGTTCTGTTTTCCACAAATACTGACACTAATGTACAGACTGATAATCTAGGACACTTGGTGCAGTTTTTCAGGGGAAAAAAATTAGTCTAAATGTTTACCAAGGGGATTTAATAAACTGTAGTACATTCACTATTTGATACTGTGTACTACTAAAAATATATTATAAGTCTATATGCAATGATATAGATGATTTGACCATAACCTAGTAAATGAAGAAAATCAGAATAAGAAAAATGGCTGATTAAAAAATATGTTGGTAGAGGGAATATATTTTAGCTCAAGGAAATGTCAGGAATCGATATGATTGAGCAATGATTATATCTATGAAAGTAGCATAATGTAAGATTTGGAATCAGTTGGCATGTGTATAGAAAGAAAAGTAAGAAAAAAAACAAGTTACAGAGCTTTATGTGATTTTACTAAGAGACAGCAGTAAAAATAAAGAACAAATCACTGAAATAAATGGTCTAGGACAGCAGATATGTTGAAACATGTAAGTGTGTAAAAGTCTGAATAAAATTGAAGTCAAACAGCATGGGAGAGCAAACACAGGGACAAATTCAGAGAGAGAGAGAGAGAGAGAGAGAGAGAGAGAGAGAGTGTGTGTACACACATAAACACATAAACCGACAATATTTATGAATTTTGTAATGATACATACAAATATATACAAATATATTTCATATATATATTCCAATTTTGGTGATAAGAAAAAATGTGAATGTTTAAACATATATCAATCTATTTTATAATATACCTATGAAGATAGACACAAAGATATTTACTAGCTATAAAAATACTTTAAAAGTTTAAATTGCTACAAATGTGGTTTTTCTCCATCCTTCATGTAATACCACTGAAGAGAAAAGATAATTACATTGTTCTGCACTGTCATCTCGTATTTAACAAGGTGATGTCCTGAAGGCATGTAAACAAAAAGGCAGATGCATTTTTTAAAATGGTTACTGGATAAGAAACCATGCGGGGCATGCCTCTATGCGGGGCTTGTGTTTCTGTTGTCCTAGGAAGATATGGTAATACCTGGAATAAAGTGGTAACATGTAAATTGAGGTGATCCCTTCTGAGTAATTAATAGATGGAATCTTCTGGAAGTCTTATTTATTAAATTACAGGGTTAAAATGGGTACTGTCAGATCAAAATTGTTACTTTTAGGGCTATCATTGAAGAGCAAACAGTACAGATAATATCAATCCCATGGACTAAATGATATTTGCCTTTTTCTCATTCTAGGAGAGTTTGTGTCTCTAATCTGTTTGCCAGGGAAATATGATAAAATAAATTTACTTTCCAAATGTATGACTGCTGGATGGGGAATAACTGAACCATATCGTGAGTATACTCACTGCCTCTTCCAAGATTAGAATCCAAACAAATATTTGTAGAGTCTAATATATTGTTTACTTATTTTTAATTTTTCTGTATTTTTCATAGGAATGATAGTAGAAAAAGTCTTTTCCACTATGGATCTAAAGGTGACTACTTGGGTTTTATGACATCATATTCATTAGTATTAGTTCACTGATACTTGTAAAAACTTGTGCTAGAAAACATCTAGTGATTTTAGTACCTAGTAAATATTTGTGTGTCTCATTTATATGTAATTTTCCCCCAGCTGCACTGTGAGCACACACACTTGCTTTCACAACAGTATAGGGGCCGCTACTGTGAAAACCTCTACTTAAAGACATGAGCCTATTTCCAAAGATGTGATGCATTTTTCTGAAATCATAGGCTAGTATGAATGGTAAGTGGTGGAAAGATGATGTGAAAATAGTCTGCGTATAGGTCAAACTCATGATTCTGATCTCACATCCTCCATATTCTACAGCTGAGTTAACAAGTTAACAAATATCCAGCAAAATAAAGAATAAGTCAGAATGCAGTTTCAGTTGTCACCTCCAGTGTCAACACTGAAACGTGAAGTCAAGTCAAGAGAATAAGAACACCATGAAACCAATGGGATATAGACTAAATGTGTAAAAACTGAAACGTGTTGTTTGCTTTATCACCAACTGATTTGGGTATAAACTTCCTTTGTCCTTCCGTATAGTGATGTCATTTTTCTATTTTCTTGGGACTGTACAAAAAATAAAAGAACCACATGAAGTGGGCTTCTTTCTTTCTTTCTTTTTCTTTCCTTTCTTTCTTTCCTTTCTTTCTCTCTCTCTCTCTTTCTCTCTTTCTCTCTCTCTTTCTTTCTCTCTGTCTCTCTCTTTTTCTCTCTTTCTTTCTCTCTTTCTCTCTTTCTTTCCTTCTTTCTTTCTCTCTCTCTCTCTTTCTCTCTTTCTTTTTCTTTCTTTCTTTCCTTCTTTCTTTCTCTTTCTTTCTTTCTCTCTCTCTTTCTCTCTCTCTCTTTCTCTTTCTCTCTTTCTTTCTTTCCTTTCTTTCTCTTTCTTTCTTTCTTTCTTTCTTTCTTTCTTTCTTTCTTTCTTTCTTTCTTTC
>NC_064809.1:60658075-60784708 GCF_023721935.1 Panthera uncia | reverse complement strand
TTCTTTCTTTCTTTCTTTCTTTCTTTCTTTCTTTCTTTCTTTCTTTCGATGGTTCCTGTTGTATAAGTGACCTGGAGTAATAATATGTTTTATACAAATCACTTAACAGCGTCATTACAGTGCGGAGAGAGGAGAATTGGGTGGAACTTAACCCTTGGATATATATGGGCTATTTTTGTCCCATATATTTTGTCCCATATGTTTATGTCCCAGATGTTTTGTCCATAAACATTTTTGTGTTTTTATTCCTTTCCTACTAGAAGACGAATTTTCTAAAACAATGCAGCAGGCAGCTGTACCACTGATCAGTAGTACATCTTGTCGAAGTTACTGGGGACTGGATATTAAAAACACCAATATATGTGGAGGGGCTGCAGGATCATCCTCATGCATGGTAATTCAAGGATGGTGCTGATGAGTGCAGTTTTCTTCTCAGTGTGTCTCATGAATGGGTGTTTGCTGACCACAAAGAGGTATAAGTGCATGGTAGTTGTAAAATGAAAAGTGAGAAGAGGAAGTACATTGCTAAGCTGATGTACTGTCATTGCTAATTTGAAACTCGAAGTGAATGCAATTCTCAAAAGGAATTGCTCGTTCATTTGCTTGGGTGACTGTGTGAAATTGATGATGTTCTACTGTTTTTGACCTATAAAAATAATTTATTATGTCTCAACTTCACAGCTGAATTAGACCGCTCAGAGCATCTACTTCTAGTAGCATTGAAAATATAAAGATATTTTAATGTAACTCAAAGCCATAATTTCGTGATTTATATTAAGTAGATGCTTGAAACTTTCTGCAAGACACAGTCTGTTGTCAGCATTAAATGACTTTGTGTTTAATGTACCTTTTAGCCTCCTTTTGAGAATAGAGGTTTCAATCTGATTCAGAGATCTGTAATATCCACCAACTGCCTATTTGCCTCTGCTGTCGTGAGCAGTAATGAGAGGTGGCAGAATGACTTACGCACTGTCTGATCACCTCTGCGGTGGAGGTGAGCATCCATTATGAATTGTGCAGCCAGAAGAACTTCTCTTTTTGCCGGTTGCAGGGAGATTCGGGAGGCCCTCTGCAGTGTGTGCAGGACGGACAATACAAGCTCATCGGTATCGTGAGCTGGGGCAGCAGTAACTGCCAGCCCACTGCACCAACAGTCTTTGCCAGAATTTCTGCCTACAGGGACTGGATCACATCTGTCACTGGAGGGGAAGTGTGATCACTAAAGAGTAGCATGGTGGAACTCTGTTCATAAATGGGAAAGGAAGTACCTAACAGCATCTCTGAAAAATAAGTCTCTGGTCAGTGTTAAAAGACCCAGTGACCCTTCCTCCAACCCTTGTCACAGAGGAGCTTGGATTTGGTGTGTACATGCGTTTAATGTTAAACATTGAACACAGAAAGATAATGTTGATTCATGCCTCCTGGGAATTTATAATCTGAAATGTCATTAAATTCATATTTAGTATGCCATGTATATGTCATTATTTGAATACAATCATATACACTTGTACTATTTTTCTAGTTTGGTAAAAATTAGAATATACAAGCAAATGTTATTCAGTCCATATAATTCTTAATTTCCCTCACACACAACAGTGCACTGAGTACAGTGAGATAGGAACCATGCCTCTAAGTTTCAGAATTTCAATGAACAATGGACATTTAAGGAATTATTTATCAGGCTTACCACTTGATTTTTAAATTTTTTAGATCAAATGTTAGGATATTTCAATTGTTTACAAAGCAATTCATCTGAACTTCAGTTAACCAATATGCTCATCTTTCTAAGTTGTAGCTAAGAATAAGGGAGAAGGAACTAAGGGAGGTCCCTGAGCCAGAAGACTGAATGAAATCCACCACAGAAATATGTAATATAGAATGAGAGCCTGTAGCAACTTTTTTTTCTTATTTTATATATTTCCACCCAAAATTTATCATTTGGTTTCCAAGATTATAGCATTCAGAAACAGAGTATAGTTCAACTTTAGGTAAGCACATATATAACCCCATGAAAGAGCAACTCATAAGGAGATAGGCAATATATTTTCTCATTCTCTCTCTGATCTTTCTTTCCCTTTCTGTCATTTCTTTGTCCTCAGCCCACACACTCTCTTTCAATCCCTGCTCTCTTTTGCAAATGCTACAAAGGGGAAGTATTATAAATATCCTAGTATTTGGTAAAAACTTCTTCCGTGGACATTGTTCTAAACTGCCTGCATTGATTTCAATTATGCTCTTTGACAGGGTCTCTGAGTAAAATGGATGATGAGATTTGCAATGGGGATTCTCTAGTTCTTCCGTTAATCTATTTTGTACGATTTTTACTTTGTCTCTTGTTGAATTTCTTTTTTTTTTTTTATCAGATTACATTAAAAGGGATTAAAGATGGGCTGTATTAAAGTGTCAGTCTGGGGCACCTGGGTGGTTCAGTCGGTTAAGCATCTGACTTTGGCTCAGGTCATGATCTTGCAGCTTGTGACTTCGAGCTCTGCGTCAGGCTCTGTGTTGACAGCTCAGAGCCTGCACCCTGCTTTGCATTCTGTGACTCCCCCTCTCCCTCTGCTCCTTCCCTGCTTGCTCTCTCTCAAGAAATAAATAAATGTTAAAAAAAAAATTTAAAGTGTCCTGTCTACAGCCTTTTTTGCTTCACAGTGAGATTTGCTAGTGGTTAATTTTGGTGCTGGCACAATCTCCACTGTGACCTCCAGGGACAGTGACCTGGTGGTGGTGATACTTCAGGGCTCTGTCAGCAAAGGATATGGGACTAGCATTCTATGTACCACCTCGGGAAACTGCCTGATTTTCCTACAAGGGTCAGAAGCTATTTGGTGCTCTCTTTTCAGCTTCAGTTGGCAATAATTTTTAAATTCTTCCATATTTAATCTTTTCTGTATTGAAGAGGCCTCTTAGACTGTTGTACTTGCCCTGCCTCTGGCTGAAAGCCAATTCAATTGAGGAAGGGCATACACTTTCTTACTTTGACCTTCTTTGCAAGAACTCTCCTGTTTACGTTGCAAGGTCAAGCTATATGTGTGCCAGATTGCAATCAACACTATGTAAATTGATACAGTAGGTATATAGCCAAATTTAAAGAAATTAGAAACCTAATCACCTAATTTTCCATGTATGTATTTAAAAATATCATTTTTGAGCCCCTACTATGTGGCAAATAGAGGCAACCAGAAAGAAGTTTCCCTCATCTTTAGACTCTCATTACAATGGAAAAGAATGATACACAAAGATAATTACCATTCAACATGGCAGCCTGAGAGAGAACAACCGATACTTTCTGCAGGAATGGGTGATGGTTTTGCAGAAGTAATATTTGAGCTCAAGTATTAGTTGGTTTTTTTGTTTTAAAGTGATACATGCCAATCACTTATGTTAAAGAAATCTGTATCAAACTATTTTCCTATTGACAACTCTACATACTCTGAATTTCTCCTGTCATTTATGTTTTTGGAAAATGTGTTCATTTTATTTTGAGAGGGAGAGAGTGTGCAAAAGAACGGGGGAAGGGCAGAGAGTGAGAGAGAGAAATATCAGTGCCGAGCCTGACGTGAGCTTAATCTCACAAACCGTGAGATCACGACCTGAGCCGAGATCAAGAGCTGGACGCTCAACTGACTGAGCCACCCAGCTACCCCAAATGTGTTCATTCATAAGCCAGAAATTGCATGACTTCATTTCTTCTCACCACCCCCACCTTGTTTCTTTCATATGATTTTCAGCAGTCTAGTTCCAGTGTTTCATGCATGTTGTCAGTTCAAGAGTCAACAATATTAAGTCTAACAAGTATCTAATTCTCACCAAAGATCAATAATGTTTGGCACTGGTCTTGATTTCATCTTGGTCTTTGCTGTATTGTCACAAGATTATCACTCTCATTCTTCTTTTCCCTGCAGATATTTACAAACTAAGAATAAATCATCAAATTGTCAAATAATGGCAACACAAACAATTGCTGGGAGCAAAACATCTAAAATCTCTTAAGAAGAGGCAGAATAGGGGCCCCTGGGTGGCTAAGTGAGTGGAGCATCCAACTCTTGATTTTGGCTCAGGTTATGATCTCTCATGGTTTGTGAGTTCGAGCCCTACATGGGGCTCTGCGCTGATGGCATGGAGCCTTCTTGGGATTCATTCTCTCTCTCTCTCTCTCTCTCTCTCTCTCTCTTTCTCTCGCTCTCAAAATAAAAAAAAAGAGGGGTACCTGGTGGCTCAGTAGGTTAAGCAACCGACTTCAGCTCAGGTCATGATTTCATGGTTCATGGATTTGAACCCCACACTGGGCTCTGCACTCACAGCACAGAGCCTGCTTCAGATCCTCTGTTTCCCTCTCTTTCTCTGCAGTTCCCCTGCTTGTGCACTCAATCTCTCTCTCTCTCTCTCAAAAATAAACATAAAAAAAAAAAAACTAAGAAAAAGGCAGAATATAGTGGGAGAATTTTAACAGAGGTTAAAAGCTATAGTCATTAAGACAGCGATTATAATATTGCTGCAGAGATTGACCGATGGAACAGAATACAAAAGCAAGGAACAATGCCTTTCTGCATTCTCCAAAATTGGCAAACAGTTGCATAGTATGACAATATAAATATAATGAGAATGTGGAGCAAGCGGAATCTCCTCACTGCTGGTGGGGCTGGGGAGTAATCAGGAACTCCAGCTTTGGAAGACTGAGACATGATCAGGAAAATTGAAGATGCCAGTGTCCTCTGAGTCTGCAATTCTACCCCTAGGTGTATGCCCTAGGGAATTGTCTTCAACCATGGCTGCAATAAGATGTAAAATCTGGAGCTTTTTAAAGCTCCTGGCATGATTGTAATGTGCAGTCGGGTTTGAGACAGCGTCATAGAGGAAATGAGGCAACCATGACCACTGAACATGTACAAGAATGTTTACAGAAATGTAAGTATCAGCAAAATGCTGGAATTCTGAATACCCCATATAGAAGCATGGATAATCAAAATGTGGTATACTCATGTAGGAGTAAAAAATAGAAAACAGTCCACACGCTCTTTAGGTGAATCTTAGAAACAATGCTGAACTTAAAACGCAAATTTCAAAAGATTAGGTGCCATCGTAAAGCTTAGAAACCAGCAAATTTAAACATTATTTTGCTTAGGCTTACATCATATATGGTTAAAAAAAACAGGGAATGTAGCCCAGTATTTGGAGTAGTGGGAAGGCAGTAAGATATGCTGGAGGAACCACACACAAGTCATTTCAATGCTATTAATAATTTTCTAGTTGAGTGGTGGCTTCATGGATATTATCTTACTTCATAACTTATATATGCTTCTGTATATATCAAATACACCATGTAAATCTACTTAAAGGCCTTTTTAAATTTTATTGCATTATTGTATATTCTTCCAGTGTTTTTGTGCAAATAAATGCAAACATGAATGCATATTTTTATTTTCTCCCATTAAACACAAGAATAACGTGTAAATTGTTCTAAACTTGGTTTTTCCATTTGATCATACAGGCTGGAGATCTTTCCATATCACTGTGCTTTTTAAAATATTTTTATTGAAGTATAATTACCATACAATGTTATATCAGCTTCAGGTGTACAGTATA
This sequence comes from Panthera uncia, assembly GCF_023721935.1. Classification (NCBI taxonomy): domain Eukaryota; kingdom Metazoa; phylum Chordata; class Mammalia; order Carnivora; family Felidae; genus Panthera; species Panthera uncia. The sequence continues at coordinate 60,779,122 of NC_064809.1, read as the reverse complement.
ATGATGCAACAATTCTATACATTGATCAGTGTACTCTGAATCTGTTTTATCTCATTCATCCCCCTCCCCAACTTAAGGCCATTTTAATTACACTAGTTCCTCAGGGTAGAACTTATCCTTCTGTCCGGTTAATTAGAATGTTCCACATACATCTAGAGCATTAAACCCTATCATTTTTCTGTGATTTCCTTTGTCTAGAACATGAATTGCTCTTGTGACTTGTATTTGCTGATGTCACTTTTAACAGTCAGCCTTAATTTTTCTTAGTTAATGCTGGCAGTTACATTTTGTACTATCCATTCTCTTCTAGGGAAAAAGGGTTTAAAATGTGTCTGAATATCTTCTGAATGCCAGACATTACCTGATATTTCCATTGGGTTCCTTTAATTATTCAAGCTAATCTTTATGAAAATGTTTTGAATGTGATATTAATAACCCCTGGGCTATTAATATAGCCCAGGGCATAGGGATTAAGTGTTGGTTCTGAAGCCAGACTTCTTGGGTTCAAATTCCAGCTCTATCATTAATCAGTGTTATGACTGGGCAAATTAGCCTTGTTGTATTTCTAATTCCTCATCTATAAAATGGAAGTAATAAAAGAAACCTATTCATAGAGATATCCTATAGTTAAAGGAGTTCATAAATTTAAAACACTTAAAAGAGTAGCTGACTCCTGATAAACTTTCAATTCATGTGATTATTATCTTGTGCATTTTCCTAAAATAAAGCTTTTAAAGAGGATTCCCCACACCCTGAATCCTTTAAAAATATTTTTGTACAAAAGGGAACAATTAAAAGTTTAAAAAGTGAGCCTCAAACTCATTATGCTAAGTGAAAGAATCCCGTTGCAAAAGACTGTAATTCCACTTACATGAAGTGTCTTAAAAATACATTTATTGAGACAGCAGAACAATGGCTATCTATGGCTATGGGTGAGAGCAGGAGATAACAAAATGGGGGTGATGAAAATGTCCTAAAATTGGATTATGGCAATGATTGCACAACTCCATAAATTTTCTAAAATCATTGAATTGTACACAGCCTTTTTCAAGTAGTTTCAGAGTTCTTAATTGCTTTAATAACTTTTATCAGGATGGGTCAAATCTGATTAAACTCTGATAGTTGAATGTGGCCAAAATCCAGCAATAAACTGTTACATGTGGCAGGAAGAGACTGTCATATATTACTTGGGGAAAGGTTGATTTTATTAAGACTTGCTCTTTGAGATATAAGTACCTATATATCTTTTCAGTTACTCATTTCTTTATGTCTCCACGTCTTTTTCAATAATTCTCTTTCTTATCCCTAAAGGATTTAATTGGGGAATGACATCAGGCTACCTTAATAGCTTTCTGTGTGCCAACTACTTTACATATATTAATTTAATTCTAAGCCCAATCGTATCAGAAAGGCATCGTCTCTCCCATTTTACCAATGAGGAGATTGAAGCAAGAGACGTTAAGTGATTTGTTTTATATTAAAAATTTTTTAATGTTTATTTATTATTGAGAGAGCATGAGCATGTTTAAACAGCTAGTTTCACAGCAGAATTAGCACATAGGTTTTGATGATTGCAGACCTTAATCACCATATGACAACGATGAGTGTTTTCAGAGGACAACACTAGTGTACGTGTGGAGTTTGAACTAGGGAAATGACACTGGAAGCAGGGAGATACTGGAATGGGGCCAGCTTCATGCACACACTTGGACATGTGAATGAAAATAAAATGTAGAGGTAAAAATAAGGCTTATATGTAATAGGGAGGTTCTGTTTTCAGAGGTCAAAAATAGTGAAAATTTCTTTGAATCCATTAGGAATTACTTGCCAGATGCTAATTAAAAAGACTTTACTGCAGTAGCTTGAAGGAATTAGGATTGTATTCTCTTCCCTAAATGAAGTCAGGAAACTAGGAGGCAGCTCTACAGCTATGATAGCCTGAGGCTTTTTCTGTCTTCCTCCTCCATCATCTTCAGTGTATGAATTCAATCCATAAGCCATAAAATTGTTGCTGGGGTCAGGCCATCACACCCACATTCCAAGCAGAGAAGAGGGAAGGTAAGGAGAAAAGAGAACAAATGGCTTTCATAAAAGTCCTACTCAGGGGCGCCTGGGTGGCTCAGTCTGTTGGGTGTCTGACTTCGGCTCAGGTCATGATCTCACAGTCCATGAGTTCGAGCCCCGCGTCGGGGTCTGTGCTGACAGCTCAGACCCTGGAGCCTGTTTCGGATTCTGTGTCTCCATCTCTCTCTGATCCTCCCCTGTTCATGCTCTGTCTCTGTCTCAAAAATAGATAAATGTTAAAAAAAAAAAAAAGTCCTACTCAATGAGTTTTACTTACATATCTGCCTACCCTGCTTGACAAGCTTGTGAATGTAGTTCTTCGTTTGAGTTTATTGTCCAGGGTTCTGGAACTAAATGAGAAAAGAGTATTTAGGCAACCAGAAGTCTCCCCCACTTCCTAATTATCATACATTGCTTTGAATTTTACTTAATTTTAATTTATACCTTTTAAAGAAATAAATGCAAAGAAATAGTGCTAATTAAAAAAAAACCAATACTGTGGTTGTATAAAGCAAAAAGTATAATTTTTTTAATGTTTGTTTATTTTTGAGAAAGAGAGCATGAGGGGGGGAGAGGCAAGAGAGAGGGAGACACAGAATCCAAAGCAGGCTCCAGGCTCTGAGCTATCAGCACAGAGCCGGACACGGGGCTCAAACCACAAATCATGAGATCATGACCTGAGTCGAAGTTGGACACTCAACTGACTGAGCCACCCAGGGGTCCCAAAATATAATTCTTTATTTCCCTGCTGTCCTTGTCCCATTTCCTCTTAATGTTTATAAAGTCCAGAAGATATTATATAACAATAGGAGTATAAGAATGAAATAACAGAGAAAATAGAAAAGAGAAATTAAGAAAATAAGAAAACTTCCTAGAACCAAAGGACATGACTTGTCAGGCTGAAATGAGCCACTGGATACACTGCACACCAATGAAGATGTGGATCCATATCAGACACATCACTGAAATTTAAGAGTACTAAGGACAAGAAAATGATGTAAGATTTCAGAGAAAAAGAGGTCTCACACAATGGGTCAGGGATCTGAGTGGCTTTAAACTTCTCATTGGGAACATTTAAAGCAAATTTTACTATGGGGACCTCTCCACTGGACTTCTTAAGTATGCCTGTGACAGAACTGCATTTTCCTGAAGGATGATCCAAGAGAGAGCAAGGAGGAAGGCACACTGTCCATTATGGCCTTTGCTAGTGCATTTAAAGCTTTATCATAATTAAATCTTTTCAATTTTTCCCTGACAAATCTCATAGCTTAACTGAATCAAAACTATTTGTTTGGTGTATAGACAAAAAGAAAAATATGGGAATGGTACTAATCTCTCAGTCTCATATTTTTCCACCTTTTGCCTCCAAAGGGAAGACTCCAATGGATTCCTATGCGTTCAACATGGAGTTGGCTTATGACAGACTGATGTTAGTGGTTTCTCCTAACTCAGGCTCAGCGATCTGCAACACTGCTATTATGGGAATACCAAGGGGGATCGGTGTGTTCTAGAACATCACCCTTATAGGATGGAAGTGATATCCATTGGGCAGCATCCCCAATCTGTGTCAAAGACTCCCATCTTTAAGGGAGTCCCCCCCAATGTAAATACCCTCCATTAGAGGAAAATCAACTTCTGACCAAGCTTACTCCCTCAAATCCTACTTCAGGAGGAAGTGTGTGTAGGGTAAGGGAGAATGCTTATGTCTCACTGGCTTCTTTCCTTCTAAGACCCAGACAGAAAGGAGAGGCCCTTACTACTGATGGCTCAACTATCCTTTACTTAGGAAAACAAGTTTAACAAATAAAAGAATTTGCCAAGTTAGGTTCTTTTGAACAGTGATAGTAAGGTATATATTTTTTAGTCAAAGCATCTCTATCCTGACCATATATTATTTATATATTTAGATGTTCATGTATTTTTGACCTGATATGAAAATTACCTTGTAGGGACACATCCCATATATAGGATGGAAATTATTTCATCTTTTTAGCTCAACATCAATGTTAGATAATTATACCATAAAATGGAAAAATATCTTCTGCTCTGCTCAATTGAAAGTTGATTGTTTTTTTTCTCTCATAGTATACTGTTATTTCCCCCTTTTTATGTACTTATGCCAGTTTGCCCATGTACATAAAAATTATGCAAACATAAAGACACACAGATACAAATATACTTGCTCCTAGATATTCTCCTCCAAAGTTCATCTGGATTATGAATTTATAAATATTAACATCAACAGGTGAAAATTAGGTAGTGATTGTTATAGGGGTTATCAGACATTTGGTCTGGAAAGAAATTTGACTTTGAAAGCTTTTGGATGAGACACATATGCAGATAGCCTGACTCCTGAAGGCATCTGAGTTTGATGGGTGATAAAGCTTGCAGACATTTCTATTTATGTCATATTATTGAAATCAAAATTTGGGGGCACCTGAATGACTCAGTCATTTAAGTGTCCAGGTCTTGATTTCGGCTCAGGCCATGATGTTGTGGTTCATGGGTTCAAGCCCCTAGTTGGACTCTGCATTATCTGTGTGGAGTCTGTTTGGAATTCTCTCTCTCTCTCTCTCTCTCTCTCAGAATAAATAAAAATAAAAATAAAAGATTTTGGGGCACCTGGGTGGCTCAGTCGATTAAGTGACTGACTTTGGCTCAGGTCATGATCTTGCGGTTTGTGAGTTCAAGCCGTGTGTCAGGCTCTGTGGGTACAGCTCAGAGCCTGGAGCCTGCTTCAGATTCTGTCTCCCTCTCTCTCTGCCCCTCTCCTGTTCACACCCCATCTCTCCCTTTCCCTCTCTCTCTCAAAAATAGATAAGCATCAAATAAATAAATAAATAAATAAAAGATTTAAAATAAATTTTGCTTACCTACAGTATGTGAGTTAAATATGCTGTCTCTTTTTAACTTAAAGTATTTATTACATTATGACCTAGGCACTTATATAAAGAATTTCATCTGCTATTAGGAGGAAATTAGTAATGTTTTTAAAAGCTTTAGGAAATAGGGGCACCTGGGTGGCTCAGTCGATTAAGTGACTGACTTCGGCTCAGGTCATGATCTTGCGGTTTGTGAGTTCATGCCCTGTGTCAGGCTCTGTGGGTACAGCTCAGAGCCTGGAGCCTGCTTCAGATTCTGTCTCCTCTCTGCTCCTCCCCTGCTCACATTCTGTCTCTCTCTCAAAAATAAATAAATATTTAAAAAATAAAAGCGTTAAGAAATATAAAAGAGCTACAATTTATTTTAAAATATTGAGAGTTCACAAAAAACAGCTAATCAAATAGATGAGACAATACATCTATGATGCAAAGATGAAAAATATTAGTCAAAGAATGTTTGGAAATGAAAAGCAAAACACCAACTCAAATGTTGTAATCAAAAGAATATTATATAAAATCTGTATTTCAGCTGGATGTTTTTGTGTTAAAATTTATTGAAGACCATAATAAAAAATGTTGCATACACATAATACATTATTAATAACTATTAAAATAAATAGTTTACTACTAACTATTAAGATAAATGACACCAGCCACGGTCATATATTTGTTTTTGGGCTTATTATTTGGTAACTGTATACCCCAATGTAGTATGAATTCCACAAGAATTGTCTGCTTTGTCACTAGGTCATGTTCTGTACTTAACACACCACTTGTCATAAAGAAGGTACTCAGCGAATCTTTGATACATGAATGGCCAGGTCACAGGTTTAATTGAGTGATCTATGGTCCCTATGATCTATTATTAGTCATACTGAAATGTTGCACAATGCTTTATAGATATTGGTGGTAAGTCTACTGAAACAGAGATATTAAATGGCAGATAGTGCCACTATAAACATACTGAAAATATTTATCCATTAGCTGACATACCAAGTTTAAACTTGGCACATGAAAAATGATTTTTAAGTCCTAACTTGGTAGGTGATAAAATTATTTAAGAGTGTAAAGCACAATGTTTGAAAATGTAAGTACACAATTTGAGTATAACATTGATAATCATGTATAATAGAAGCAAATAAAAATGAAGGCACCTGGTGTATAGCACGAAACTGAGAATATTTTATAAAAGGAACTGTCTGATCATGAGGACTGGTAGTTAGTAAGAAGGGGGAGGAGACACAGGATTCTAAACTGATTGAATCTAACGTTAGTGGTACCCTTGACTTTCCTACGCATAGAAGAGATGAAAAAGCTTTGGGGATAATAAGATCCACTTGGAATATATTGAATTTGAGGTGTTTGTGGGGCATTTGTATATCTATCTATCTTAATTTTACTAACTTGCTAAAACTTTTACTCAAACTATAAAGAAAAAAAAAGCAACATGAAAACACCTTTTGAGCATCTGTACAAATACAGGTTATTTAGGGGCGCCTGGATGACTCAGTCAGTTACGCATCCGACTTCGGTTCAGGTCGTGATTTCGTGGTTTGTGGGTTTGAGCCCTGCTTTGGGCTCTGTGCTGACATCTCAGAGCCTGGAGCCTGCTTTGGATTCTGTGTCTCTCTCTCTCTGCCCCTCCCCACTTGTTGCATGCACTCTCTCTGCCTCTCCCTGTCTCTCTCAAAAATAAACATTAAAATAAATTAAAAAAAAAAGTACAGGTTGTTTAGCACCAGTTTAAATCCCCAATTTAAAACCTATTTCCCAATTCTCTTCTGCAGGTAATATATAATGTAATGTTTTTGTGTTAAGCAAATTGTTTCACAGATATAACACCCACCACCAATAACATAGGATTAAATGTTCACCTCACTTTGAAGTTAAGCTGAGTTTCAATCTTCAGGGGAAATTAATTTTGTCTTCATTTGGTAGTCTGGAAAATGGTGAGTTGTTTTTTAAATAAGGAGGATCAAACTAGTCAGTTTTGCTATACTGGGAATTCCAACTCTTAGGGGTCAGCTGTTATCGTGAAAGCAGACTCCTCTGGAGACCAGGGACCAGATGTAACTAAGTGAACAACAGCTAGCTAGCTTCCATGCAAGCAAGAGCCCATATAATCTTAGACCCACAAAGAAGGATGGTCTGCTGGTACCTTTGTGGCTAAGGTAAAGAAACAGTTTAGATATTTATTAACTCACTTAGATCTCATAACAACCACATGAAATTATTATTATCGCGTCATTTTTCAGATAAGGAAACGAGATGAAATGATGTGCCCATAAATGGTTGAACCGGAATTTTAACCCAGGAAATCCTAGTTAAAATTTAGCACCAGTTCCTAAAGCTCTAAGCTCTTACCCACTACAGTAAGCTTCTTCTTAAATATGTGAAGGACTAACCCTGACATGAAAAGTCTGGAAATGAAATTGCATCAGTGGAAACACTTTATCTGCTTTTATATTCTGGGATAGTTTCAATTTAGTGAAATTTCGTTTGAAAAAACGAGTCTAAATGTTCTTGACGTGAGGAAATAAGGAGGCCAATACAGAAGTCACAAAACATGATGCGGATTGTACTGATACGCATTAGGGTTGCAAATGATAAAACCTGTGCCCAAGTCTGTCATTAGTGATGAAGCACTCTATGAGGCGTTGAGATTCATTCTGTGGCCCCTAAGTGTCATTACAAAGGTAACCCATTCCTTCCCGGAGAAGTTGATTCCTTATTGGCCACGTGGTTACACCTAAAATACATTTCAACCTCTGTTCTGTTTAGCCACACCCCTTTCATACAGACCACACCTGTTGATTCACAAAGCGCTGCGTAAGCAAAGGGAATATCGCGAGAACTCTACATTGTCTCCCATCTGACGTTTTCAGCGGTGGTTGTCGCTTTTGTTCTCGCGATATTTTCGGGTGAACGGGAGCCCGGCGGCCCGGGCTTCTGCGAAACATGGCGGTCGGCTGGTACCATAACACAAGGTAAAATACTGAAAGCCCGCCGGGTGATGTTCTCCCAATTGTTCCAAGGCTGTTCCGGTAGTGAATGCGGTTAAGGGGGCTAAGAGTCTGTCATGGGGTTGGTTCCCTGTCTTCATCACTGTCTTTTGGTGAGAGGGCCGGACTGGGGAGCCGCTCCACCTCCCCCGGGGGCGTTACTGGCAGGACCCTGGGCAGCGCAGCGCGGGGGAGCTCCCTTCTTCTCAGTCCGGTGTCTGTGCGCTGTCTTGCAACCGGAAGGAGTTTAAGTGCTTCTCCGATAGCTGCTAACCCTGACCCATTGCTTCTCGCTGTGCCCTGTGCCCCGGTGGCTCCTCTCGTCCTCAGGGAGAAAGGTCCCGCGTTGTGAAGACCAGCCGGATCGTGTCCCTATCTTCCCGGGTGTCTGGCTCCCCACCCCCATTCAGACCAATACCAAATTCTTGGCAGCAAGTTGCTCTCTTTCAGAAAGACCGAGGTCTTGGCCTCGTCTCCAGAGTTTCGCACGCCGCCTGGGGGAATGAGAAAGGGGCAGGTCTGGCAAGATGCTTTGGGAGAGACTGGTCTGAGTGTAACTACTTTTCTTAAACCCTCGAGGTTTAAGAAACCCTCGGAAGGTAACTTGTCAATTCGTGGTAGAGAATAGCCTTGGATATAGCTTATATATAGAGTTGATAGGTCATTGTTTGAGAAAACATGTTTAGGTAACTTTTGTATTTGGGATTTAGTGCCCTCGAACTTCGTGCAAAGTTACATAATGTCTGTTAAAATGTTGCAAGACTGGCTTTCAGAGGCAATTAAAGATACCTTTAAAAACAGGAGTTATTAATATGTTTGAAGTTGTATTTAAGTAATTGCCTAGCCTGATACATAAACTCTAAAATTCAGGAGGTTTGCTTGTTTTGTTTATTGATATCTTTAAGTTGGTGCAGTTATTCCAGTTCGAAAAACATGAAAAAAAATAAATTTCATTGTTTTGGGAGGAGGAAGAGAGGAGTTTTGTTTTGCTTTTTTTGATAGTAAACTGTAGTACACAACTGAATTGAAATGGCTTGAGGGTACAGATCATAAAAATATATCAAGATTGAAAGATCTCTCAAAGGAAATCAGGCGTCTCCTGGAACATCAAAAAAGAATTAGAAGAAAAAAATTTATTTTATTTAGGGGTTAATGGTTTAATTGGAAGAAATGGTGAAACTTATTTTTAAATTTTTTTTTTCAACGTTTTTTAATTTATTTTTGGGACAGAGAGAGACAGAGCATGAACGGGGGAGGGGCAGAGAGAGAGGGAGACACAGAATCGGAAACAGGCTCCAGGCTCCGAGCCATCAGCCCAGAGCCTGACGCTGGGCTCGAACTCACAGACCGCGAGATCGTGACCTGGCTGAAGTCGGACGCTTAACCGACTGCGCCACCCAGGCGCCCCATGGTGAAACTTATTTTTAATAGACATTACCTTAGGCATTCTAGCAGCTAACAAATCCTATTTAACAGTTTTTCTGTATTTATTCTGTTTCTGCCTTTTAATGTCACAATAAGCAAGTTAACCTCTTTGTGTCTTAGTTTCCTTATCTGCAAAATGGGAATAAGAATAATAATACCTAACACTAAAAGGTAGTTGGTGAGGATTAAATGAGTTAAAATATGCAAAGCACTTAGAACAATGCCTGTCATATAGTTAGCATGCATTAAATGTTAGCCCTTGTTGTTTTAACATTTCTGTTCCTAACTTCTGTAGTTACTTAAGATGTTACTGGGGCGCCTGGGTGGCTCAGTCTGTTAAGCATCCGACTTCGGCTCAGGTCATGATCTCACGGTCAGTGAGTTCGAGACCCACGTCAGGCTCTGTGCTGGCAGCTCAGAGCCTGGAGCCTGCTTCGGATTCTGTGTCTCCCTCTCTCTCTGGCCCTCCTCTGTTCATGCTCTGTCTCTCTCTGTCTCAAAAATAAATAAACATTAAAAAAAAAATTAAAAAAAAAGATGTTACCTTGGTACTTAGTCAAATTAAAGACTGAAGAAGACACTTTTTTTTTTTTTTGATGTTTATTTTTGAGAGTGGAAGTGGGGTGGGGGGGGACAGGGCAAAGAGAGGGGGACTGAGAATCCAAGCTCTGCGCTGACAGGCTGACAGCAGCAAGCCTGAAGAACGGGGCTTCTTCAAACTGCATCAGGACCTGAGCCCATGTCATTGCTCAACTGACTGAGCCACCCAGGTGCCCCCCAAGAAGACACCTTTTAAAGTAATTTCTTTCTGATCCCTAAAGTGATTAAACACTCTTCTTTTATGTGGTTAATATGTCTTTAAACTCCATCTTCCAGTTGCTTGCTTTCTTAAGCTGTTATCCTCTATTAATTGCTGAGGTACAAATTGCTCCTTTCTACTACATATGGTCTTATTACAGTCTAGGTCAGTACTGCTCTTGGTGCTAGTTAACCCATTCTCCTTGCATTTGGAGATACTCGTTCTGTTATAAATGTATTTCTCCTGTCCTTGACCTTTTTCCACTTCAGTTTTGTATACTTTTTTTAAAAAAGTTTATTTATTTTTGACAGAGAGCGTGAGTGGGGGAGGGGCAGAGAGAGAGAGGGAGAGAGAGAATCCCAAGCAGGCTTTTTACTGTCAGGGCAGAGCCCAATGTGGGGCTTGAACCCGCATGTGAGATCATGACCTGAGCCGAAACCAAGAGTCAGATGCTTAACTGACTAAGCCATGCAGGCGTCCCTCAATTTTGTACACTTTGATTCAGTAGTTAGTATACTCAGTGTATTATTTGAGGAGGATTATATTTGTCCTTGCTTCACATTGCTACTAGGCACTTCCAAATTGTGTTGCCATCACTCTACAGTCTCTTCTCTTAGCTTTTCTATCACTTTATATCATCTTCATTCTGTTCATGACATTAACTAACCTCAGATACTATCCCACTTTCCTCAAAGACTTAAGCATAAATTTCAAGTATCCTACAAATGTTTGTATTTCTTTTGAGAATTAGAAACATTTATCAAATGACTCATTTTTATCTTGGTTAGAAACTGTGAGGTAGCCTTTATGCCTCCCTCCCTCCTTTTAAAGTAAAATATAATAGACGATTCTGTGATGCTGAGGATTTTTTCAAAATTGTCACAGCTAATAAGGGCCTAGGTAGTAACCCAAGTTTTTCTGACCACAAAATTCATATTTATACCACCTTACTCAGCTTCCAAGTATACTTTTTTAAAAATAACTTTGCAGGTTATTACATTTATTTGAATTATGTTGGGGTAAACAATTTTAAGAATAACAAGAACTCTTGTAAAAGGTCTAAGTTGTAAAGTGAAAAGAATTAAGTACTTTTGGGTGATAGTATTTGTCAATTGAAACTAAGTTATCGTTCATAAAAAATTTTTAGTGTAAAGTATTCTAATGCAATATAATCAAATAATTTAAAGTTATAGGTAAGTAGTTTTGCTTTTTGTTTCTGAAGTTTGTTGATGGCCTGGATAATACCTGTTTTGTGTCCTTTCTCATTCTTATTAATGGCTTGTATTAGTTTCACGGGGCTGCTCTCACAAATTCCCATAAACTGAATGGCTTAAAAACGTCAACATTTATTATCTCACAGTTCTGGAGGCCAGCAGACGGGAAATCAAGGTCTTGGCAAGGCCATGTTCCCTCTGGCTGTTCTAGGAAAGAACCTTCCTTGCATCCTGTCGCACTTGGGTACTCCTTGGCTCTTCTTGGCTTGTAGATGCATGACTCTTATCTCTGCCGCTGTCTTCACATGGCATTCTCTCCTGGTTGTGTCTCTTCAAATGGACTTCTGATAAGAACAAGAGTCATTGGATTTTGGGCCACCCTAATCCAGTTGATCTCATCTTAACTAATTACATTTTCAAAGATTCAACTACCATATTTCCACATAAGGTCCATTCACAAATACCAAGATTAGGACTTCCATGTATCCTTTTAGGGGACCCAGTTCAACCCACAGCATGGTCATATATATTAACCAATTAAATATTTCTCATGTTGCCAAATATATATTAAAAATAGAAGTTAGCTCATAAAATGTGGGTAGCAGGAGTAAAATTGTTTCTCCATTTTTGTTTGGAGAAGTAAACTTAATTGAGCAGACTTTAAAAGGTGTCATGAGGGGCGCCTGGGTGGCGCAGTCGGTTGAGCGTCCGACTTCAGCCAGGTCACGATCTCGCGGTCCGTGAGTTCGAGCCCCGCGTCAGGCTCTGGGCTGATGGCTCGGAGCCTGGAGCCTGTTTCCGATTCTGTGTCTCCCTCTCTCTCTGCCCCTCCCCCGTTCATGCTCTGTCTCTCTCTGTCCCAAAAATAAATTAAAAACGTTGAAAAAAAAAAAAATTTGAAAAAAAAAAAAAGGTGTCATGAACTCTGTTTTAATTTTAGCAAAACATTTTATAGTCTCATATTCAAATGGATGCAATGATGAACTATGGGCTTTGTTGACATTATTTAGATTGAGGGTTGATAATGTGTGTCTGTGTTCCGGCATGAAAGGTGGTTTCTTATTTCTTACGCAGTTTTTCAAAGCATTGTCTTAGTCTCAACTATTATCAATGACTTCCTGGACTTTTTTTTGTTTGTTTGCTTCTTAATATACATGACAGCTTAGGGAAGATATTGAAGAAAACAGTCTGGAGATTGGGAAAGTATGAGGAGCAGCACCAATCAGTGGGCAAAAAATTCTAATGCAATGGCTTCTAAATTTTTAGATTATGTGGACCAGCACAAAATATAGAGGGAATACAGGGAAAGGGGCTGGATTTGAGGACTGATGTAGAATTGCAGTTTTTAATTTCAGTAAAGCAGGACATCCAAAAACAAAAGAAACAAAAACCTCTATTACCCACTTTTATCATTTCATAAAAGAATTGACACACATAAAAAAGGAAGGAAATACTCTCCAATAAAATATTTTTAATTTGAATAAATTTAGCTTAAAAGTTTCATTTTTTTTTTTTTATTTAGGTTCAGAAAATTTTCTAATAGCATGGCAGTGACTTCTGGAAACCAGTGATTTGGCGTATTTCTAAATGCATTTTTAAAAGTGGCTGACCAAGCTAGACGGTGAAGGAAATAGAGTGGGGATGGGAGCAGTGGGACTGGATAACGGGGAGAAGTCCAGTGTACTGAAAACACAGGGAAAATGAAGAGCAAATTCTGTCCTAGTTAGTAAATTAAAGAGCTGGAAGGATAATTGGTTCTGCTCAGAGAGGAAAACTAGTGTTTTGGATTTTGGAGATGGAACTGTTTTGAAAGTTATAAGAGAAGCCAAAAATGGTCTCGCTTGTGTGTGGCTTTGCATAGATGGAGGTCACTGGCTTAGAAAAACTGTTACATTTACATGGTAAAAGCATTATCATTGTGAATAAATGCCACAGGATGAGTGTCATAGGGTCATGACTTGCAAAGGACTGTGAAGGAATGGGGAAGAAGAGAAGCATATTGAATGATCCAGGTGCTAAAGTTACTAAAGAAATTTTAAATAGATCCAGACGTTACTAGAAGATGATCACAAGTACTGAAGTATCAGTGTGCACTGTGGTTTGGAGCATGGACTCTGGAGCCAAGTTGTTTGGGTTCGAATACAGGTTCTACCACTTGCTGTGTGTCCCTGCAGATACTACCTGACTGTTCTGTGCCTCAGTTTCCTTATCTATAAATGAGAATAAAAATAGTATCATCTTTATAGAGTCATTTAGAGGATTAAATGAATAAATAAATAATTCAAATAATACCTAACGTAAAATAAGAAAGCTATAATTCTGGGTAGTATATGTGTTCATTATTATTTTTTTAAAGATTTATTTATTTTTGAGAGAGAGTGCATGTGCATGAGTGGGGGGTGGGCAGACAGGGAGGGAGGGAGAGAATCCCAAACAAGCTCTGCACTGACAGTGCAGAGCCTGATATGGGGCTTGAACTCTCAAACCATGAGATCATGACCTGAGCTGAAATCAAGAGCCAGATGTTCAACATACTGAGTCACCCAGGCACCCCTGTGTTTATTATTATTAGAAGTAGACTTGAAAAGGGAAGAAATGGTTGAGAAATCATAATAAAACACCGACTGCCTTACCTGGTGAGTCTCAGAAATGAAGTAAGGATTTGAAGGGCATTACCACCAGGAGAATGTCAAGTGTCGTGAAGAAAGCAGATAAAAGGATTGCTTTCAGAAAAACAGAAGTTATTGGACAACTTGTTCATATCAGAACAGTGGCTCTGTAGAGTAGAGTGGCAAGTATTGGAGATGGAATGAGTTTCTTTGATGATGCAGGTTAGTGCTGGACTAACAGGAATGGGACAGGAGGAGTAGCAGAGAGGCAAGGTGCTCCATTCTAGAAGAGTAATCATGGAAAACAGGAATGGAAAATGCTAGATGGAGGCGGGGAGGTAGCCAGGTAGGAGGAGTGCTGAATAAGCTGTGTGAATTGTTAGAAGTTTATAAAACTTACTAGCTGCTTGTCATATCTTTATATTTATATATAATATAAAAGAACATATTTATAAAACTTATAAAAATATAGCAAGTTTAGGAGTAAAATTCAGTTTTGTCATTTGCTCAGCCATGCTATACCTATTATGTGCCAACCACTGTTCTAGGTACTAGGACTACTATAATGAAAAAAACAAAAATTCCTCTCCTTGTGGATCTTATATTTTTATATATTTACTTATCTTAACTGTTTTGATTGGTAAGCTGTGCTATCATGGGTATTTCTGGGAAAATTTCCTTCCTTCATATTTTGGGGAATGTCCCACCTTTTTTTTTTTTCTTTCCTTTCATATTTATTGTATACCTCTGTGCCAGGCATTGGAGATACACAGATCAAGTTAGGGTTCCTGCCCTAACATTAGAGTGGAGAAAACAGAAAGTTAAACAAGCAATTAATTGAGTCTGAATTGCCTTTGGAATGACCCCATGAAAATATAGAAAGCAAAAATATATGTCTGCAGAGAGATTTGTACTGGGAATAAAGATTTGAGAAGAATGGGCATATAAATGGAAATTGAAGGGAGGGGAGATCACTAGGAAAGAGAGTCGGAGGAGGGCCTAGAGCTGAATCTGAGTGGAAGAAGAATCTGCATAGTAAACCAAAGTTCTTAGAGATAGAATGAAAATCAGGAATATAGTATTATTTAAGGCAAGGTAAGATGCTGTTTCAAGAAGAAAAAGAATTGATAAACTATTTTTTCAGAGGCAAAATTAGGTAAGGACTAGAAAGTGTCCATAGAATTTTATACTGAAGAAGTTGTTCATGGGGTGGTTGGGTGGCTCAGTCAGTTGAGTGTCCGACTTAGGCTCAGGTCACGATCTTGTGGTCCGTGAGTTCAAGCCCCATGTTGGGCTCTTTGGTGACAGCTCAGAGCCTGGAGCCTGATTCAGATTCTGTCTTCTTCTCTCTCTGCTCCTCCCCTGTTCTCATTCTTTCTCTCTCTCTCAAAAATAAATAAACATTAAAAAAAAAGTTGTTCATGACTTAGAGCAAATTTAGTTAAGAGTTGAACATGTAGTGAGGAAGTAATCACACTGTACAAATGGGGACAATTCATTCTTTTTTTTTTTGTTTTTAAAGTAAACTCTACCCCTAATGTGAGGCTCGAACTCACCCTGAGATCAAGAGTCACATGCCCTGTGAGTCGCAGCCAGGTGCCCTGACAATTCATCCTTTTAAGTTTGGTTTATAGATAAGCAGCCAGAGATCTATAGTTGGAGTTGGACTTGATCTTAAATGCAGAGTTTCGTTTTAAAGACAAGCGGTTTGAACGTATTTAATATTTAACCCCAATAGGAACAAATGAGTAGAAATTGAAAGATTGAAGAAGGATCGGTCTTGGTGCAGTTACCACTAAGCAGGTACAGAAAATAAATGTGATTGCTCAGAGTTGAACAAACTTAGGGAGCACAGCTTATGCTTACAAACAGAAGCATAATTTACAAATGAGAATACCAGTTTTATGACTGTTATGGGGATCAGAAATTCATCTGTCTTGTCTACGTGTCTCTTTTTTCCTTAAGAAAAACATACACATGAGAACCAAAATTATAATCCGAAGGCCACGTTGTGTTTATGGAATAGAAAAGAGAAGTGTTTTTAATGGCAAATGAAATCAGTCTATTATTGCATCCAAACTTCACTTTAGGACTGATTAGTAGTGCCCCTGGTTAGGGACTAGTGTCTTTTGGACAGTGTTCATGATCACTGCCAGTTTTTACTTCTCAGACTCTCCTTTTTCTTCATGAATGCCCTTTATATGGCCTATTCTTTCTGTATTAATCCTACCCATGGATTTCAGACAAGTCTTTTTGCTTTCTTCTAGAGACCTTCTTTTTCTTTTAGTGACTTCCACAACTATTTGATTTATTCTGTTAGGTGCTGATTTTAGTCATACAGCTTTGATTTTTGGTAATGCTTTATAGCATCACCAATAGTCTTATAAAAATTACACAGATATTTGAGAATTCAGTTATTTTCATGGCTTTATAACATATTTTAGATATAGTTGGCATACTGATCAAAAAAAGAATACCAAGCAGTCCATTTTTAAATATTTTTATTTCAATACATACTTATTTTATTTATTTATTTATTTAATTTATTTATTTAAAAATAATTTGGAAAGTCCAAAATTTTCTTAAAAAAGACAGTAAAATCCTCCCATGATCTACTTTTAACATTTTTGCATATAGACTTTGAATCAGTTTCTTGTAAAATTTTCCTTTTGTTTCCCATGAAACTATATGTATGACCTTCTAGTCTTTTCCTAATGTATATGAGTATTTTCCTGTCATTAAATGTTTTCTTTTTTAAGATTTTCAGTGTTTACATAGATTCAGAGCTTTTAATTCACTATAGTTTTTATATTGACTACCAGATATTTGTTTCTAGCTTCAGTATTTTAAAATGACATGAAAATTATCCTCATAGGGCGCCTGGATGGCTCAGACGATTAAACATCTGACTTTGATTCAGGTCAAGATCTCACGGTTCATGAATTTGAACCCCACGCCAGGCTCTGTGCTGACAGCTCAGAGCCTGGATCCTGCTTCAAATTCTGTGTCTCCCTCTCTCTCTGCCCCTCCCCCAATCACCTTGTGTCTCTCTCCCTCTCAAAAATAAACAAACATTAAAAAATTTAAAAAAAAAGGAAAATTATCCTTTCAATCAAAGTTTTAGTGACACCAGATTATTATTTTAGGATACCTTCCTAAAAAGGGAATTCACTTAGTCAAAAGGGTAGTGGTGAATATTTATATTCTTGCTAGCAATATAGATGAGTGTGCCTATTTTATTTACTTCATTGTAATCTATTAGTGGGAATATATTAATATATTTGTTAATTTAATAGAAGGAAAGTTATTTCTTATTTTAATTTATACATTTAAATATTATGAATGTCAAGTACTTTTCACTTTTTGCTGTTTAATGTGTTTGTGTGTATAAATTGCCTTTCATTAGTATTTTTTTGTCAGAGTGAGATGGAGAAAGGTGAGGTTCAGCTAAGTGTTAAGGTTTTTTTCTCAAGGAGGAATGAGATTGTTAAGTTGTTTCAAGAACATTTGTCACTTACCTAAAATTAAAAGAAACCTTTGTATCTTTTTTGGAGGATTCATTTATTCATCATTTATTCCTTAGCATGACTATATGAAAGAAGAAGAAGGTTTTCCTGAAGATGAGGCGACTGAATCGGAAAAAAACCTTGAGTTTGGTGAAAGAGTTGGATGCCTTTCCAAAGGTTCCTGACAGCTATGTAGAGACTTCAGCCAGTGGGGGTACAGGTAAGTATCAGTTCAGATTAAAACTCCCTTACTAAGTGCAACTTCTCGGTGAGCCAGTCAGCTCATACAGAAATGTAGCCATGAGGAACTCATCAGTGAATTGCATACCTGTGACTGCTCTGTCCTCATGTCACACTGCCCTAATTTTATTGTCATATACATTCTCTTTGGCATCTAACCAAGAGCAGTCTATGCATTTAGCAGTATTTATTAAAACATTACTGAACAACTTAATCCAATTTTACTGCTTTGGTGCTCTTGAGTTATGTATAATTATATATAAATAGAATTGAACTTGGAGGAAGTTATTTAATGTTGAACTGCTTGAGTTCTACTTTGGTTAAGAATAAATCAATTTAGACATTATAACAGAAATTCTTAAATTTCACATTGTTGGAGAAGGGCAGCATGAGGTAATAGTTAAGAGCTTTGACTCTAGAACCAGACTGTCTGGATTTAAATCCCACCTCTTCCCCTTCCTAAGTACCTGACTTTGAGGAAGTTAACTTAATCCATCTATGCTTTAGTTTTTTCTTCCATGAAATGGGGATATCAGTATTTCCCTGGCAGGGTTACTTTAGTGATTAAATAAATTAATATTTATAAAATGTTTAAAACAGTACCTGTTACAAATAGGAGTATTTATTAAATAAAATAAATACGAAATATATAAGAAAAATTTGCAACTATGACAGTATTTACTATTATTTCTTTCCCCATGAAGAGCTAATAAAATAGCATATTTCACATAAGATTGATATTTCATTTGGTAAAGTATAGTAAGGGGGTTGCTATTTCTAACCTGCAATTAAGTTTTAATGAAAACAGTGCAAGTTGTTGCATGATCCATTTTAAGTGTGTTATGTCATAATATCTGATAGTTCTCTTATTTTTGTCAAATCTTTTACCTGTTTTTATAAATGAAGTGATATATTTGGGAGATTCTAAAGTAGATGAGAGTTTTATTAGAGATTTGGAAATGTTGAGTTTCTGGCACACAGATTGTTATCGCTTAGGAATTAGTCTAGGAATTTAGACTAGGAATTAGGAACTAGCAATTTAAACTAGGAATTAGTCTAATTTTGTTTTTTATAGGTTGGGCTACAGGCATGGATGATGCATTTTTAATTATGAGGGTACTGCTTTCAAATTTGTACTGTAAAACTATGCTTACTTTCATCATTTATCATATCTATGGCACTGCTGTACATTAGAAAAGAACAATTTTGTGTGTCGTAAAATTTTGGCAAATCTATTTAGTGAGAGATACCTTTAGTACTGCTGAGATAAAATGTTTTCTCAATAGTAGAAGTGCTGTGTTTATGTTTGTGCTCAGTAAATCCTCATTTTTTAACTATTTTAGAAATCTATGTGAATATTTTAAGAAAAGCCTTTTAGAGTAGTATCCATTTATGTGGCAATCATATAAGGACTTTCTTTGCTAATTTTAATCCCACTTAAAATAGTTTCCCGTTGTTTCCTTTTTAAAAATTGTTTTAATTCTGTTTTGTTTGTTTGCTTTCTCAGTTTCTCTAATAGCATTTACCACTATGGCTTTATTAACCATAATGGAATTTTCAGTATATCAAGATACATGGATGAAGTATGAATATGAAGTAGATAAGGATTTTTCTAGGTAACTTCTTTTTTCTTTTTGAAATACTTTTAGACTCAAATTGTTTTGAAGATAACATACCTTCTTTTTAAAAATTTTTCTAACTTTTTATATGTGGTTTATTTTAGTTATGAAGAAATAGTACTGGAAAATTCTCTTTAATTGCATGCATTAGGTGAAATATTTTAGAATCATTTCAATCCTGGTTAAATTCTAAAAGAGATTTTCTTGAATTAATATGCACTTGTATAAAAAAGGTTAGGAGGACATAATATATATTTAGGCGTTTTAATGGTAGAAATTGTTTAATGTTTTGAAACTGTTTACTCTTTAGATTTTGAACTATCTTACTGACTTGTGTGAGCTGGAAAAGTGTCTAAAAGCTACATTGTGTATGCTTAAAACTAGATTTATATAAATTACATCTAAATACAATTTTAATGTAAATAGTGTCATCTTTAAACCTTTGAAAATATATTCTTTTATTTGTATTTGGATTTTTTAATGATTGAAGATAACAGGTTTATAATATTAAGACTGCACTGGGGGGGGCGCCTGGATGGGTCAGTCGCTTAAACGTCCAACTTTGGCTCAGGTCATGATCTCACAGTTCGTGAGTTTGAGCCCCACATCGGGCTCTGTGCTGATAGCTCAGAGCCTGGAGCCTGCTTTGGATTCTGTGCCTCCTTCCATCTCTGTCCCTCCCCCAATTGTGCTCTGTCTCTGTCTCTCAAAAATAAGTAAATGTGTTTAAAAAAAAAAAAAAAAAAAAAAAAAAAGACTGCATTGGATGGTGGGCAGGGGTGGGGAGGGGGACATTTACTTCTCAGTTCCTATTCCAGCTCTGCCGTTTACTAGCTATGTGACTTTCAGGAAGTTACTAAATCTGTATCTGCATGTGCTTTAGTCTCCTTTTTCATAAAATGGGGATAATTATAGCACCTTCCTCATGGGCTTAATGAGAATTAAGTAAGGCAGTATTTGTAAATTGCTGTGTAACCTTGGGCAAATAACACAACTGACTTCTTTTGGGCCTCAGTTTCTTTGTCTATAGTATGAGTATTATTCTTGATACCATTAGTTTTCAAAGAGTTTGTTGTTTTAAGCACCAGTGAATCACTTTTTGCTTTTTTTCCAATGAAGTATTTCATAGGTTACCACGTAAGCCAAGTGGGGATGCCCAGAAGCTTGGCCACTTCACCTTATTCTCTGGTTCCTACAGCATCTCCTGAGTCATTTGGAGCACAGTTTGAACTCTAGACAGTTTTAAGACTCTATGGAAGCTCCAAAAATCTGTAATTCCTATTGAAACAAGATAAAATTATTAGAATGAAAAAGTTTTTGATTGGAAGTACAGGATGGAACTGATATGATTGTACTCATTCTGTTATTCACTGATGACTGATTAATTTTGATACTTGAAAATTAATTTGATTTGCAAATAAGGCATTGACTGAGCCTTTTTTAAAGGCCATGCAAAATTTTAAACATCATAGTGTTGTTTTTTTTCTTTTTCTGGTAGTTTGTGCATTTACCCTGAGCCACACAGACCTAGTTTTCAATATACCACTTCAGTCAGGCATTTAGGCTGCTTTGAACACCACCGGCTTATCTGCAAAACTGAAGCTGTATACTTTATAGGTCCATGATAGGGAATAAAAATTTAATATTTGTAGGGCATCAGGCATAATGCCTGATATATGATATTTATTTGATAAGTAGAGGAGAAAGACTTGTAATTCCTAACTCTTGATTTGGAAAGTTTTACGTTTTCAAAAGAATATTCTATATAAGGTTTATGTAAACAGAGGTAGACTTTTCTGAGTTGCTTGGAGTTATTGTTGAGTTTGTTGAATTACCATTATCAAATTAAAGGATATTGTGTTAAAAACCTGTGACATCAGAAAGGCTTTTAGAATTGCAAAATAGAATTTTTACTTTCAAAATGCCTTTGTGTTGGCCATAATAAATGCTATCCAGTTATTTATTTATTTTTTAATTACTTTTTAATCTTTATTTTTGAGAGAGAGTGAGAGAGAGATTGCAAGCAGGGGAGGGGCAGAGAGAGAGGGAGACCTAGAATCTGAAGCAGGGTCTAGGCTCTGAGCTGTCAGCACAGAGCCTGATGTGGGGCTCGTATTCACTAAACGTGAGTCCGTAACCCGAGCTGGAGTTGGACTCTTAACAGACTGAGCCACCCAGGCTCCTATCCAGTTTCTAATCAACATATTTTATTCTGTTTGAAATCTGAGTTTTCATAGATCAGTTGATTTATGTTTCTTATATTTTGTTGATCACTTGGTAATACTAATACTTTCTTTTTGTCTTTTTAGCAAATTGAGAATCAATATAGATATTACTGTTGCTATGAAGTGTCAATGTAAGTACACATTAACTTGATGAATCCATTTATTATGTTTTAAACAATTGCTAGTAAGTAAAACCACTGGTGGTGCCTTAACTTTATTTTTTCCTTTATGATATCTTAAGATGCTGTGGTAATGTTATTTAATAATGCAAGTTATTTTTTTACCCAGCTTATATTCTTTAAATTTCTTCTCCATAAAAAGGAGATTTAACTTTCATATTAGTATAATTAAAAAGAAAATCAGAGGAAATTCTTGTGAGTTAGAGTTCTAATTTGGGTGTATCATTTATTTCTTATTTGGAGTACCAGTTTTACACCCATGCTCTACAAACATATCCTGTTTGACTGTTTTGGTTTACTACTCTTTACTTTTACTTATGCATATTAAAATATGGATTCAAGTCTTTTTTTTTTTTTAATTTTTTTTAACGTTTATTTATTTTTGAGATAGAGAGAGAGACAGAGCATGAATGGGGGAGGGTCAGAGAGAGGGAGACACAGAATCCGAAACAGGCTCCAGGCTCTGAGCTGTCAGCACAGAGCCCGACGTGGGGCTCGAACTCACGGACCGCGAGACCCTGACCTGAGCCGAAGTCGGCCGCCCAACCGACTGAGCCACCCAGGCGCCCCTGGATTCAAGTCTTTTAACTTAATAATGATGATACTTTTTTCTGTTTTCTTGTTGCTTCATTTGATTATACTGCTAGAAGTAGAAAAATGTTAATATGCTAGATAGATAGTGTTTAGATCAGTATTGCTGTCAAAAATGAGGATGCTTTTGCATGAAAGATATCTTTTGAATTACTGCCTAAAATGTGAAGACAAAGAAGTTAGTATTTCACATAAAAATTTTTTAACTGTGAAATAGTTTTATCTAATTAAGGAGATTAATTTCTGGGAGATTTCATTGAGAAAAACTTTAAATCTCTTTTTTCATTTATTTTTCCTTATGGTAGTTGTTTTAGGAGTAAAGAAACACATATTTATGAGTCTGTGTTATTACTGAATATATCATATTTTGCTTTATTTTAGATGTTTGAATACCATTAAAATTTTAGTCTTTTCAAAATAAACTTTTTCTATTTGTTGATTTTTAAAAAGTCATCAGTAGTTTTCTCCTAAAATTTCTTTTAATTTCTAAAAATAATTCTTGTATTTAATATTTCATAGGTATATGAAGCCATTTAGTACTTGTGATTAGGTTCTTGACCATTTTTGCAAAGCTCTTCAGTGAAGTGAGTTTACGCTTTTTACTATAAGAATATGAAATTACATTACATTTCATAATATTTACTGAACAAGAACTAGAAAAAGTATTATCGATTTTTTGGAATACTTTCCAGAAGTATTTTGGAATACTTTCCACCAAAACTATGTAATGCTACTTATTTGAAGAAATAAGTGGTATAGGCAAATGATTATGTATGTTTGAATTTTCTGTTAGTCATCTCTGTTTGTTAATTTATATCAGATATAGTTTGGCTCTGAACATAGAATGTAAAACTTCTAATTTTTTAATGCAGATGTTGGAGCAGATGTATTGGATTTAGCAGAAACAATGGTTGCATCTGCCGACGGTCTAGTTTATGAACCAGTAAGTTTAATGCACATGTTTTTTTTAATTAATATGCTTTGAGGTATTGTTTTCTTGAAGACAGTTTTGATATTTGCTTTTAGTTTTGTATGAGCTAGACTTTTTTTTTTTATTCAAAAGTAATCCATATTCTTTACGAAGATTTGGGGGGGGAGTTATATCTAATCCCAAAGTCTTGAGATAACCATTGTTAATTGGATAAGGCTGTAAAGTCTGTTTTATAACCTTATTTGTGTTTTATATTTTTTGTTAATGCTTCCTAATAGTTTTCTCTTTTCTTATAGTTGCTTTAATGATGAAATTTTCTTCTTTTCTTTGAATGATTTGGAATGATTTGGAAATTCTGTCCTATTTGTATCGTACCTTTACCAAATTTAAGTCTAGAAATGTTTCAGCTGTATTTCTCTTATCATAATCAAGAATGAAGCAATATCTAGAGGAGAAATTTTCTATGCATTTACTTCTCTCTTCTTCATATTTCCATTTCCCAAAGTTAGTGAAATCCTGACATTCTTCTACTGTTGGCAGAGTACGAGTTGTGTATAACCAATTTATCAGAAACACCACCACATAACAGGGGCAGGTAAAACACATTACAGGAGCAGGTGATAATAAGTCATGATAACCAGCTCTAAAGAAGCTTTAGGGAATAAAGAATGGAACTCCCAGCCCCTTTGAGTTGCTCACTGCTTTGTTGGCATTGTGGTACTTATGTTTATCCATGCATTCTTGAGTTCTTTTGTTTATCATCGACAGTTGTGAACACTTCTTTAAGCAAATTGCAAAGTGAAGACTAAAGGTGATGGAGAAGGATTAGAAGTAGCTGAATTTCATGGGAAAAAAAAAAAGGAAGCCTTTAGGTCAGTTTTGATTACCAAATTATTTGTAGCTTATAGCAATAAAATATGTTTATGCCTTTTGAAACACACTTTTTAAGTAGAGATTTCTAAAGAAAAGACAACTTTGTTATTGCCACGCTGAATCTCTCTGCTCCCTAATTCCTGTATTCTCACTCAAAAAAAACTGATTTCACAGTAATTTTTTATGAGGTTAGGTACCTTACACATTCAGGTACCATGTTATCACATATTAAACTAGTATCTAGAGATGTAGATCCCGATAATTATTAGACACTTATGATGTTTGTATTACATTTCATACTATTAAGAATAATTACTGTTTTAACTCTGTTTTATTGCTTTTATTTTCTACCATTCTTTATTTTTTATCATTTTGCAGAAGGACTTTTTGAGACTTCTTAATCAGTAAGAATATGTGGGTTATATTTTATAGACTGTAGCACAACTGCCTACGCCATTCTGTTCTTCATACATGTGAGTTTAGCTCAGGATATGGTGTTTTGTATTCAGAACTTTATAGACCTTCCTTCATTGTTTTCTGATGCAATTATTTTTTCCTTCACGTATAACCTTTTCATGCTTGAAT
This sequence comes from Panthera uncia, assembly GCF_023721935.1. Taxonomy (NCBI): domain Eukaryota; kingdom Metazoa; phylum Chordata; class Mammalia; order Carnivora; family Felidae; genus Panthera; species Panthera uncia. The sequence goes on along the minus strand of NC_064809.1, from coordinate 60,754,378 downwards.
GCTTTTTTCTTTTACTTTTGCAATTCACATATTTATCCCATATATCCAGGTGTGGATCCCCTTTGGGTGTGGATTTTTTTGTTTTTGTTTGTTCTTTGGTTCTTGTTGATCTTAATGATCTGAATTTTAAAGTTTATATGTGTGTATATATATGTGTGTATACACACACACACACATATACACACACTCATATACACACACACACACACACACTTTTTGGCTTGTTTATCTGCTTTAATTTTGTTTAAAGCAATGGTTTTACCTCTGCTTTTTAAAATTCTTATATGATGCTGAATCTCATGGAGTGGTTCTCAATATTCTTATCAATTCTTACATTAGATGTGTATTTCATACTTCTCTGAGTTCTGAGAAATTACCTTGATCCAGCATGACCTATCTTCTTTTCAGTGCCTTCATTATATTTTAAAATTCAATGATTATATTCTATATCTTTAATATCTCATAGATCATTCCATTTTTTTCCTGTCTGCATGATGCTAAATGTCGGTGAGAAATAATTAGAAAAACGTAACACTTTTCTTCTTATTCCTAGCAATGGTATCATAGAGGAAAATTAGCCCTCATACTTGAGATTGACCACTTTTTTCAAGTTAATGAATCTTTTTATACATTCATTTATTTATTTATTTTCTTGTCTAATTTTAGAATGGGGATATAAAGTGGCCCATTAAGTGATTGAGAGTTGAAATAGACTGTTGAGTTATGTCAGTTCCTATCTGACCCACCTTCTCCAACACACACACACTTTTTTTTTCATACCTAGATGAAAGGGTATAGATTTAGATATACTGTGTTTCTTTTTTTTTGATCCTTATTTTTGAGAGAGAGACAGAGCATGAGCAGCGGACAAACAGAGAGAGAGAGGCAGACAGAATCTGAAGCAGTCTCTAGGCTCTGAGCTGTCAGCACAGAGCTCAACATGGGGCTCAAACTCATGAACCATAAGATGATGACTTGAACCGAAGTTGGATGCTTAACCGACTGAGCCACCCAGGTGCCCCTATATTGTGTTTCTTTTAAATCATGTTAGAGCTTAAGATGCTTTTGAAGAGGAAGGAAGAAGTTGGTATTTGGTCCAGGATAGTGGAGTGGTCCACCAGGGCCCTCCCAAATTTTCTTTTCTGTGTTTGTTTTGACAGGCTAAATTGAGCTAGGGTAACTCCTCTTTCTTTATCTCATGTGACCATCCTCATTAGCAACCAGCTGTGGCAGCATTCTTGCTTAACTTAGAACACTGTCCATGCCACATAAGAGCTAGGAATAACACTGCTTTGGAATGTCCTCACCATGTGGTCTCTGGCACTTGATTGAACTCCTGAAAGTGCTTCTAGGGTAGAGACTGCTTCTTCCTTGGGTGTCTTACTATCTTTTATCACTGTTGCCTCTCTTACTCTGAATTAAGGACTTTCCTTGTTTCCTAATATAAACTTCTCTGTCCCATGAAATAAATTATGTCTTGGACTCTTTTCTCACTTTAGTGTCCCTTTCACCCTTGTATGCAAGCTTGCATAACTTCTTGATGATTTCTAGCATGGGGATGTGAATTTAAAATTATTTAAAATGATAATATAGATTGTGTCCTCATTTTATGTTTCTCTGAACATTGTGAAAATTTGGTTTTGAGGAGACTTAATCATCTTTAACCTCCCCTCTAAAATTAAAAAAAATTTTTTTTTTAAATATTTATTTACTTTTGAGAGAGAGAGAGAGAGAGAGAGAGCACCAGTGAGTGAGCAGGGGAGAGGCAGAGAGAAAGGGAGACACAGAATCTGAAGGAGGCTCCAGGCTCTGAGCTGTCAGCACAGAGCCGGACGTGGGGCTCGAACTCACAAACTGCGAGATCATGCCCTGAGCCAAAGTCAGATGCTTAACCAACTGAGCCACCCAGGCACCCCTAAAATTTACTTACACTTTTTCTTTAGCATTCTCTCCTTATTCTGAGTGGCTGTCATTCCTACTCTTTTTTCACATTTGTTAAGTCCCTGATTTTGTTTACATATATTTTCTGGAGAGCTTGTCTCTCTAGCTAGATTTTTAAGCTCCTGAAAAGCATTAATTTTATCCTTTCTTCTTTGTTTCACAAAATGTGAAGTATAGGTGCCTTGTTAGATAATAGGCACTAAGGAATATGTTAGAATTACGCAATTGTAACAAGATTATTGATTATTACATTGTCAACAGTTAGTCATCTCTTTCAGTCACTTGTGGAATAGGAAAGCTTTATTTAAATTTAACTGTCGTATGGGGTGTGTGGGTGGCTCAGTCAGTTGAGCCTCGGACTCTTGATTTCGGCTCTCCGGGTCATGGGATGAAGTCCTGTGTCAGGCTCCACACTGAGCATGGAGTCTGCTTGAGACTCTTTCCCCTCCTGCTCCCCCCCAACAACAAAAAAATTAAATTTAACTGTCATATAATTAAAAGTCATGTCTTGGCCAGAAAGGTAGGAACTTAAAAATACTTAATTGTATACTTTTTATTAGTAATTTTTAAAATGTTCAGTACTTCTGGTAAGTATTCGTTCCTTTGTCCTAATTTATATTAAAATATTTAGATAATGCTTCCGATTCTGTGTCTCCCTCTCTCTCTGCCCCTCCCCCATTCATGCTCTGTCTCTCTCGGTCTCAAAAATAAACATTAAAAAAAAAATTAAAAAAAAATATTTAGGTAAAAATTATCAATATAAAATTATTTGAGAAAATGTTTACTTGTTTTTATGTTTTCATACTTACTATCCTAATATGTACTCTGAATATTAAAAACTTAACCCTAATAGCTTTACTAGTTTCCAACTTGTGATCACACATTATGCTATGAGAGTTACTACTTTGCTATTTACTATCATATTTCATTACTATTTCTTTACTTAAAAGAATTTAAAAAATGGCGGAAAAGTGAGGAATCTGACAGCTGGGTTTATATATGGACTCTTACAGTCTCTGATTTTGGAAGAAGTTTTTAACCTATTGAGCTTCTTCCTCACATAAAAAAAGGCAAGAATAATAACAAACTCAGAGCTTATTCTGAAGGTTCAATGAAGTGATGAATTAAGTAACATAGTACGTAGCATGTGGTAGGCTACTCAGTAGATCCTTTACCCACATGCTAAGCACTACACTAAGCAGTTTGGGGAAGTCAAAGGAAGAATCACATAGTCCCTACCTTCAAAAGTTTTATTTACAAGGTAACTGGGAAGCAGTTGCACGCAGCCTCTTGTTTGCCATCGTGTGTTTTACAGATGTTAGCATTTTCCTTGTGTGATATGGTGGGAAAAGGGTGGGAAACATGCTGTAGACAAGTTCAGCAGGAGTAATCAGATAATTTCATTGTAATCAGAAAGATGGAGGCAATTTAACCTGGAGGATATGGTATGTAGGATTTTGACAGACATGAGGGTCACAATTACAGGAGACGAAGTTCCCAGGTTGGTATAATTAAATTACCAAAGGCAGAGATGTAGAACTATTTGATAGAATGAAGGCTTCTTCCACTTTGATTAAAAAACTGAGGATTTTATAGAGAGAGAGTAGTAGGTTAGGAGCCGATTATGGAGGGATAACTAATATTGCTAAATTTAAAAAGTAGAATCTATATGCTTTGTTATGATTACCTTTATAAAAATCAAAAGTGGGCCTTTTTATTGCAAGGTTAAATTGTGGATATTGCCACAAAGCATGGAAAGCTTGCATATTTCCCTCTGATTCTACAAGTCACCTAGTCTGACTTTGAATTCATGAAGATAGTACTTAAATACAGTTTCTTGAATTATTCCTTATTTTATTCATACATTTGGGAATTATAGGGCAATTTGTGTAGCTTGTTTCAAAATTGTTGATTTCATCGTGGCATCTTTCTGGCAACAATGTGGGCTTTGGATGCTTGGATATTACAGTTGAGCTTTATGTTTTTCTTTTTCTTTTATAAAAACTTTCATGCACGTATCATTTAAATGATTTTAAGTCCTAAAATACCATTTTGTACATATGCCAGATTATCAGCTTATAGTCATTCCTATAAATGTGGATAACTGTAACAGGTAAATATTTGTGATCAGTAAAATTTCTTTATATTGGTTTTGAGTAAGAATATTATAGATTATATTTTTTCACTTACAGAAGATTAAATGTAAATCATGAATACTTGTTTTTATCAGTATTATAAATTTGTTACTTGCTCAAAGAAATTTTTTTTTTTAATTATGATATAAAAGCCAAGAGAAATTGACAGTGCTAGTGATTATGTTTTCCTTTATTTCAGGTAATATTTGATCTTTCACCACAGCAAAAAGAGTGGCAGAGGTAATAAGTGAATTAAAGTATTGTGGTCCATGAAATCTGGATCAAATTTTCTCTATTTTGTCCATTTTGAATTATTCATAGATTTAACATTTTTCTGGGCAGTTTTAGGGGTGAAATATTAACAGAATATAATATTTAATCTTTATAATTTCAGAAATATTGTCAAATTATAGGAGAGTTTTGTATAATGTTTTCTCTAGTGTACTTTGAATCATAAGTACATTTTAGTTTTCATTTAAAATTTTATTATTTAAAAATTTATAAGGCAATATGTGATCATTTAAAATTCAATTTGAATATAAAGGATATGAAGTAAAGGGTATATATTAAAAGTAAAAGCCTCTTCATTATTACTCTTAGTGCTGCTGACTAGCAGTTATAACTAGAGTTAAATTTCTTTTGTAGCCTAGAAATTTTCTGTTAATTTACAATTTTCTGTATGTTTGCATATTTGCTTATGTTTTATTTTTCCCATTACAAATGGTATCTTTCTATACATTCATTCTAGAACTTGCTTTTTTCTACGTAGCCTGGTATTTTGGACATCTTCCCATTTCACTACATACAGCATTCTGATAAACTATAGTTCTTATTTAATTTGATTTTTATCACTGGGCATTTAGATTATTTGCAGGATTCTAATATTAAAAACAATGCTTAATGAAAATTCTTGAACCTAATTCCTTATATACTGGTGTGAATATGTGTAAGTGTGTGTAAGTGTATAGAAATGGAATTTCTCTTTCATAGGATATTTAATTAACATACTGATAAGTTCTTATCACAAAGAAAAAAATTTGTAACTATGTGAGATGATGGTTGTTAACTTATGGGGTGATCGTTTTGCAAAATAGAAATATGTCAAATCGTATATTGTACACTTTAAACTTATACAATGTGATATGTCAAGTGTATCTCAATAAAACTGTGAAAAAATACATTTTGATAAGTGATGCCAAAATATCTTTACTTACACTCCAAAACTGATAGTATTTGTTTCTACACAACCTCACCAATAGTGGGTATAACTAAGGCTTTTTTGCTTTTGCCAATTCTGTGGGTGAAAATAGTATTATGCTTTTTTTAAATTAACATTTCTTTATGAATGAATCACTTGAATATCTTTATGGATTTTTTTTCCTGTTGCATTTCTTTTTGTGTGAAACTGCTCATTCATGCCCTATGCCCATTTTGCTTGGTTGTTGGTTTTTTTTTTTCTTGATAATTTTAAATAGTCCTTTGTATATTAAAGAAAGTAGTCCTTTGTTATAAATGGTTCCCCCACCCCTACTCCCATATAGTGCTGTTTTTTTTTTCTTTTTCTTTTTTTTTTCTTTTTTGTTTCCAGGGCTTACAAAGGCTCTACCTAATTTAAGATTATTGCCAAAACAAAAAAACAAAAACCCTTTTTCCCATTTTTTTTTCCTTTTTTTCTTTCTAAGTACATTTCAAAGGCATTTCTCTTTTAATTTCCAGTTTTGCCATTTGGGGAGATTTTAAAATTGAGGTTGAAATCAAATGTAGTTGTCTCTGGGCTTGTAGTGCTTTTAGTAGAAAGCCATCCAGAGATGAAAGACATTACTTTAATCCAGAACTATTAAAGTGAGAAGCCTCCTTTCACATGGAATTTTATTCAGTGTTCAAGACACTGTGTTTTTACTATTAAAATGATGGCTGTTTTCCATAACAGAGGGTTTTTTTTCATATCTTCATATATGGAATATAAGCTTAGATATTGGTATATTTGAGACAAAAGTTATACACAGAGTTTGCTGTCTTCAACCTCTTTTTCCATTGCTCAGCACTGAAATTGGACTCTGGAAATACAAGACACACATCAAATAAGAAACTTTCAGTTTCTGGTAGCATTAGATCCAAAGATTTTGTCTTGAGACGTGTGAATCTGAAGATGGGATCTGGTTGTTGAATCTTCGTAGATTATCAATTCTGCTTCTAAACAAATATTCTAGAATGGACTAGAGACACCGAAGGACTAACATCCTGAATAATGTACATATTAAATGGTTCTTTACCTTTAGAGTTTGCTGAAAGAGATGAAGTTTTCTTTCAGTTGGTATTCTGCTTTTTAAAAATATTTAAGATCCCAGTTAGTCTCTCTCCTGTAGCAGTAAATAAATCTCAAACCCTAGACATAGCCTTTTTGATTTCTGCTTTTTAGTTCTAGATTTAAGATTTATTCTGAACTAAATTTACAGTGTAAAAATGAATTGTTATTTTAAATAGACCTATTTTACCAGTGTTTTTAGTGAATGGTGCGTAAATATTTGATCTTTCACTTGCACTTCTAAAAAATGTTTATCATTATGGTGGGGAGTGAAATATTAGATTTAGGTTTGCTTCCTTTTATAAGGGTCTATATTTGTTTATAATTTTCCCCAAGTTTTATATAGGTAGATAAACTTTTTTTAAAAACACTTTACTTTTTAGAGTAGCTTTAGATTCACAGCAAAATTGAGCGAAAAGTAACAGAATTCCCAAATATCCACTGCCCCCCCACCCCCACCCCCCGTGCACAGCCTTCACCATTATCAATACCTGACACTACAGCGGTACATTCCTTATAATCTGTGAACCTGTATGGATGCATCATTATCACCCAAAGTCCATAGTTTACTCTTGGTGTTCTACATTCTATGAATTTTGACAAATGTATAATGACATATGTCTACCATTATAGTATCTACAGAATAGTTTTAGTGCCCTAAAAATCCTCTGTGTTTTGTCTGTTCGTCCCTCTGTGTGTAATTTTTGTACTTGGTGAGTTTGAACTTTAAACAGATGATTTTGGATTTTAGTTTTCTGAAGACGTAGAGTTAAAGGAGGTAAAATAGGATTATATTTAAAGATACAGACTTAGGGGCGCCTGGGTGGCGCAGTCGGTTAAGCGTCCGGCTTCAGCCAGGTCACGATCTCGCGGTCCGTGAGTTCGAGCCCCGCGTCAGGCTCTGGGCTGATGGCTCAGAGCCTGGAGCCTGTTTCCGATTCTGTGTCTCCCTCTCTCTCTGCCCCTACCCCGTTCATGCTCTGTCTCTCTCTGTCCCAGGAATGAATAAAAAACGTTGAAAAAAAAAAAATTTAAAGATACAGACTTATTGCTAAACGTGGTAGGAAATAACATGGCCCAATGGTAGAAGTGTTAGAGGGAGAGAAAGCTGTTATTCTTGGTTTTGTTGTTCAGAGTAAATAATTTTATAAGTTACTGTCAACATAAAGAAATTTGTAAAAAAAAAAAAATCTTGAACTAATTTGTTCTATGGGGCTAGGTATATTTAAAAAGAAAATCTAAGTATGGGTTCTCAAATGGATACTTTGTTTTATAGTTTTATGCCTTATATGCTAATATTCTTTTAAAAAATTACAGGTAGAGTATAATATTTTGCTCAGAATGGTCTTATACCATTTTTCTTTGGAAAAAGAGACACCATAATGGCCTATTTTGTAATGAGAATTAGATGCTTGTGGTATGGGTTTATATCCCAGTAATCTCCCACTTAAGTCCACCAAATCTGTTGTACTTGTCTTATTCTTTGTACCTGTCACACTTTATTCAGTACCCGACAAAAGGTAAGAATTTTGTAACAGCTGCATGCAAGCGTGAAAAAGGAGTTTAGATACTCAGGTGAGGAGAAGCTCCTTCTTAGTGACTCTGACTGCACATCTATTATTCACTCCATCAGCTATTAAACTTAGCTGCCCTACCTCATTTTTCCTTCTTTTAAGGAAATGACCAAAGAAAATTTGGTACTTTATTTTAGAATAAAGTCTTGTAGTAATAAATATATGGGTTAAGTAAGTCAGCTAACCATTGTTATTTTAAAAAAGTGTTAGCTTTCTTGTATTCCTAGGTGTATTTGTAACCGTTGCTTGTTGATGTTGTATGTAGGATGCTGCAGCTGATTCAGAGCAGACTCCAAGAAGAACATTCACTTCAAGATGTCATATTTAAAAGTGCTTTTAAAAGTGTTTCAACAGCACTTCCACCAAGGTGAGATGTCATTTTTAAATGTACAACTATTTATTAGGAATTGACTATGACAAAGTTTGAGTATTGGTTTAGTTCCTGAATCTCATATTTCTTAGAGAAGATGTAATCATTCTGTATGATGATTTCTTTTTACTCTTAAATTTATAGCCTGTGATATTGATCATCCTGATCACAAATAATATTATTTCCTTTTCATTTAATTTTTCTCTTATGTGTGTATGGCATACTTCCATATAAAATTATATTAGGTTTTAAGAACAAATTAATTGCATTTGCCATTATTTTATGAGGATGTAGAAACTTTCGTTAGGAGTTTGTGTTTTTATTTCACTTTTTTTTCTCTTTTTTAGGTTACAACAGGTGATATTTAGAAATGCTATAATCATGAAAATGATCATTTAAATTTAAAACTATACAGAGGTTTGACATTTGCTTAGGAAGATGTCATTGTTTGAACTTGGATGGCATGCCTTCCCTCATTCTTACTTCCATCTTTCTCTGTCCCCTACAGTGCCAGAAACAGCTGACAAAAGTATGTTTTTATTGGACTAATTCTTTTAATCTTTCTTCTCTTACTGGCCTTAGTCCTGTGGTCAAATGTGAAGAACCATGGAACGAATATATGTGTGTGTGTGTGTATGTGTATGTGTGTGTGTGTGTGTGTGTGTGTATATATATATATATATACATACATATACATATATACATACATACATGTATATATATATGTAATTGTTTTTCTACTTTGTAGATGTAAGAGTTTTTATAAATGTGTAGACTTCAAAAAACTGCTGTTGTACTTTTGACATTTAAATCATTACCTAAAAATTGATTTCTAGGGATTCTTTTCCCCATCTACAAAGTGTTCCTTCCACAGGACGGTGACTGTGTTGAGTGTGCCATAAGTAATCCTTCCTCTCATGTTGTAACAGGGAAGATGATTCATCACAGCCTCCAGATGCTTGCAGAATTCATGGTCATCTCTATGTCAATAAAGTAGCGGGGAATTTTCACATAACTGTGGGCAAGTATGTTCTTTTAACTTACTGAAAATACTTTAGACAAGTTGGCAGCTTGGTTTAAAAGTAAATTCTTTGCTAATCAAATAACATAACTACTAAAGGACTGTTTACAATGTTGTGTATCTGCATTTTTGATATTTTGCAACTTACATTCAGGGCTTCAATCTCAGGATAGAGAAGACTACTAACTTTATTTAAAAATTTTTTTTAATGTTTATTTATTAAAAAAATTTTTAACATTCATTTTTGAAAGTGAGACAGAATGTGAACAGGGGAGGGTCAGAGAGAGAGGGAGACACAGAATCTGAACCAGGTTCTAGTCTCTGAGCTGTCAGCACAGAGCCTGTTGAGGGGCTTGAACTCACAGACTGCGAGATCATGACCTGAGCTGAAGTTGGACCAAGCTTTACCGACTGAGCCATGCAGGCACCCCAGTGTTTATTCAATTTATTTTTTTTTAATTTTATTTTTTAAATTTTTTAATGTTTATTTTGAGAGAGAGAGCACGCATGAGTGGGGGAGGGGCAGAGAGAGAGGGAGACACAGAATCCAAAGCAGGCTCCAGGCTCCGAGCTATCAGCACAGAGCCCAATGTGGGGCTCAAACCCACAAACAGCAAGATGATGACCTGAGCCCAAGTTGTACACTCAACAGACTGAGCCACCCAGGTGCCCCTATTTATTTTTTTAATGTTTATTTTTGAGAGAGAGAGAGCGTGAATGAGTGCGTGTGTGTGTGCACGTGCACATGAGCAGGGAAGGGGCAGAGAGAGAGGGAGACAGGATCTGAAGTGGGCTCTGTGCTGACAGCAGAGAGCCTGATGTGGGGCTCGAATCCACAAACTGTGAGATCATTACCTGAGCCGAAGTCGGACGCTCAACCAACTGAGTCACCCAGGTGCCCCAAGAAGACTACTAACTTTAAAAACTACTTCAAAACAAAAGTAAAACAGTCATGTTATAGTTTATAAATTAAATGAGCTGTAAGTGGATATGGATGAAAACCTTCTACTTGCCAAGTATTAGTAGCCAGGAAGCTCTTACGTAGACATTTTGTTAATTTGTTCATGTTGGATGGCATTAGGTTTTTGTTTTGTTTTTCCTTCTGATGATCATCATCAAAATGCAATCCCTGATGAATTTGAGACAAGTATTTTTATGTAGTTAGAAATTAGTAGTGCCTAAGATAAAGTATGTAGAAGTTAAGAAAAATATCAGACCACCTGTCTTCATGAACAGCACCAGTATAGATACTCTCATATGATATAAACACTTGGTACAGTTCTGAATAAATAGATTCTCTGGCTCTCTCCCTGCCTCCCTCCCTCTCATTCTCCTTCCTTCCATCTAGAGTTGTAGAGCTGAACAGTTCTTCATTATAAAAGACATTTTTTGAGTACTTGCTGTGTGCATAGTACCATGCTAGATACTAAGGATAAAAACCATAAAAAAGAAAGAGAGAAAGTGTTTTTGCCTTTATGGTGCTGACATTCTGTGAGAGAATCCAAACTTTGAACAGTGAATTACACTAATAAATACTTAATTATAGTTGTATTGAAGCTGTAGAAGTATGGCCGATAAGAAACTACATAACAGGGTACTTGACTTACCCTGCACATCAGCAGAGGCTTTATTGAGGAAAACCTTTGAACACTAGTGAATGATTAGGAATTTTATATATAAAGGAGAAAGGGCATCCAGACTGAGGGAAAGGCCATAAAGCAGGAAAAAACGTTGCTAGAGATTTTTTTGTTATATGTGGAGATAAATAGAATAAGTCTTTTATGCAGTATTATTTCAGTGTTTACAATGATGAGATCAGACATTTGTCTTTCTTGTCCCATTCTTCTTGACATTTATGTTTTGTTGTTTTCTTACTGTTGCCAGGATTGATTCTGTAGCTGGGAACCTTAGAATTTCTTAGTATAGTGCAGACAATAGATAATAGCTGGCTCAAAGAAATTGAGGTTTTATTGCTCATATGGATACAAACAATATCCTACTCCCAAACTAACTGAAAGAGAAAGAGGGTAACTTTGACTAATATTTTATGAGCCTCTATATCATGGCCTTGTTTCCAAATTTCACTTCTCTCTCCATGTGATAATTCATGCCATGAATAAGGGAGGCCAGATGGGAAAATATTTGGTTTGTATCTTACCCTTATCTCCGGGATATCTTATGAAATCCACTCCTAATATTTGGTATTAGGTTTACCAAGTTCAATATTGATCTTTTTGAAGATCTCATTTTATCTTCTCAGATAGAATATCATCATTCTCAACTGTAATATAAAGGAGAAATAAAAAGAACATGATTTGTAACACGATAATATGTATTTCGATATGCAAATGTTTGAGCCTGAATACATTAGATAAGGTAATGGAGTAGGCAGAGGCTTACCACTTACATGTAGAATCATCAGGTATGCAGAATGAAACAGATGTATTGGCTGTTCAAATACCACAAATGCTGTTTCTGTTGATTCTGAAATAGGGAACAACTCTGTAATCCTGCAAATAAAACAAAGTAAAATATTTTCTCCATTTCCTAGGAAATTCAGTATGTATTGAAACTACAACAAAGTACTTTGTGTAGCTAAATGGAGTTAAGTTCTAGACTCAGATCATTATTCATAGGTTTTTCACCTTTATGAATGCTGCTTAGAGTGTTTGGAAGTCATGCAAGATGTGGGACAGTATTTTTCTGTGTGACACTGTCCCTGCATTGCAGGATGCCTTGCTTCCCTAGCTGCTGTCCAATAAATGCCAGTAGTGACTCCTCCCTGACAACTGTGGCAGCCAAAAATGCCTCCTCCCAGCCTTCCAGTTTTCAAAACAATCTTTCCTTCACTGAAAATCACATGGAACAATATATTGTAACACATGAAAAATATATGAAATTCAGATTTGACTGTCCAAAAACAAAGTTTTACTAGAACACAGTCATGCTTCCCTGTTTACATATGGCTACTTTCACACTACGAGGACTGAATAATTGTGGCAAAGGCTGTACATGACTCATCACTTTGTGCTGCTACTCGGTGTGCACTACAAATTATAACAAGTTATGACACTTATAGCTTGACAGCATTATAGATGCCCTGTGTATTGCTGTCCTCCAGCATTTAATTTATTTATTGTGTTACTCTGTCAGAAAAGAAAAAGAAATACGGGTTTCAGATATACTTTTAAGGCACAGTGGAGTGTGGATTATTTTATCAAATTTGACCTCAGAATAGGATGTTCATTATGCAATGACACTATAGCTGTGCTATGAGGATACAGGACACTTCAGTAATAGCAGACTAAGCACTCATAACAACATCACTAACTCTTGGGGAAAATAAAAATTTAAAAGGGAATATCTAAACACAAGTAGAATTTCTTCGTAAGAATAGAAAATGAAACTGAGGACTGCCACCACATTAAGTTTAAACGTGACTAATTGGTTAGCTAATGCTAAGGAAAGAAAGCCACTTACTGGCAGGCTGATGGAATTGTGTGTGTGTGCACCAATCAAAGAAAGGCATCTGGGGAAAATAGACTGACTTTGGATGGTTAGCCTTTTGGTGGGAAAAGTGCTTAAGCAACTGAGGACCTTGAGAGCAGTAGCCAATAGTCAGTTAAAAAGCAAGGCAGGTGATACTGAGTGCGTTTCCTTGGCTGTTGAGTGAACAGGAGTTACTAATACTGTTTGTTGATTTTTTTTGAGGAGTCGATGTGAGTTTGAAACGATTGAAGAATTATTTGTCTGTGAATAGCCTGCATGGAACAACTATAGATAAAAAGATTTTTAAAGAAATTGAGAGAACATCAGTGTGTTGCTGGTAGTAAATATGTATGAAGCAGAAAAAGGCTTACGTATATAAATTTTCAAAGCCTGTGAAAATGTAAGGTGTTTAAAGCCTGTAGTTCTATCTACTGTATCAGTAGCAGTACTTCACAGAAAATATTTGAATTGAGCATGTATTATTGAAGTGATAGTGTTGATGGTGAACTTCATTTGCTCTCATGGACTTAAATATCATCATTTTCATGAACTTGTCAGAAGGAAAAGCTAAATGGTACAACTTGCCCTGCTACATAATGGCTCGACAGCTTAGTGGTAAAGATTTTGTGTGTGTATGATTTTGGAACTCAGGGCCAAGATTGAAATTTTTCTGAATAAGGACACTTGCCACCCATTATTATTGAGCACTGAATAGCTTTGGAAGTTAAGTTTTGTGCAGACTGGATAATGTTTCTCAATGAGGTTAGCCTAAAATTTTAAGCAAAAGCAGTGTTTATATATGAAACTCATATTGTGGTAAAGTTATTTCAGCGATAGGTAACGTCAAATGATTTTAAGTGGTTTTCCTTGCTTCCCATGCTTTGACAGCCTGCACTGTCAAAAGTTAAAACAAGAAACGAGATCTCCATTCTTATACTTGTATATATTTTGCAACCTCAAACTATAGTTCCTGAAGTGTTTCAGACCTTGATGCAGGTGCAAAGGAAATTTACATGTTTCAAAATCTATTTAACTGTGTACTTAAGGAAATTCCACCTTAAAATGCAAGTGATCAATCTGTGTTATGCAATGACATGCCGGAAGGAAATACCAAGAGAAGAATGTAAGAGAGTTCTATCCAAGCAATGAATATACTCAATTAAAAGATATGCTCATAGCTTAATATTTTCAAAGATAAAACATATAACATTTCATTATAGATCATCATAACCCATAAATCTTTGTGATCAATTTTGAAAATAGGGAAGCCTAACTCTCAACCCTAGTTAAGGAAAGGTTATCTCCCAGCAAAAATACCTGAACTACAAAAAAAAGTACTCAGTTATTACTATTACATTTTAAATGTCAGGGTACCTGGGTGGCTCAGTCGGATAAGCGTCCAATTCTTGATTTCGGCTCAGGTCATGATCCCAGGGTTGTGGGATCAAGTGCTATGTCCGGCTTCATGCAGGGCGTGGAGTCTATTTAAGATTCTCTCTCCCCCCCCCCCCCCCATCCCTCTCCCCCATCCCTCCCCATTCAAACACCCTCGCTTATTCTCTCTCAACAAATCATTAAGAAAAGGTCGCGAAAAATTTTCTTTCCTCTTGTGTAACTAGTACATATATTTTCAGTGTTGCATCTTGGCCCACAAAGCCTAAAATACTTACTGTCTGGCACTTCACAGAAACAGTGTGCCAACCCCCAGTTTTTTGCATGGCTGAGATGAGTAGACTTAGCAGTTTAAATCATAGGACAAACATGTTTTTATTATATATTAATAAAATTATATAACTGAGGAAAGATCCCCTTTCTGATTTTAATTAGTTGTATGTTTAAATATTATGACTTTAATCTTTTTTTCTTCCTTTCAGGGCAATTCCACATCCCCGAGGTCATGCACACTTGGCAGCACTTGTCAACCATGACTGTGAGCAGTTTCCTAAATTTTTTCCATGAAGATGTCATTGAAAAGTGTTGTGTGTGGGTTTTTTTCTTGTGTTTTGTTCTGAGTGCAGATGCAAGGAGTGTTTTAAAAGTGGGCTTTTGTCGAAACAGATGTCCAAAGGAGAAAATAAATGATTAATTTATTGACTCTAATTCATTTTCTCATGTCTTTAAATTACCTGTGTTTCTACTTATTTATAGCTCAGAAGTTGCTGGGGTTAGGGAGTAGAGCCTCAGTGCGCATTCTATCACTTGGTACACATTTCTGCTAATTTTTAGGGATAATGAAGGGAATGTGTTTGAAGTTTCTTTCAATATATAAACGTACATCTGGACACGTGTATACATATAAAGTATTCAAGTTTTGTGTAATAATTGTCATAAAACTTAGTTTTTAAAGTCTGTTTTAGAGAACAAAACCAAGTAATAAATTCCATAAAAAGTCAGTTTGTCACATTTAGCAATGGTGTGCATTAAAAATATATCTGATTTTTTTCAGTATTTGGCTACATGGACATCATTCCATTTGTTCTAACAATACACTCCTATCACTATATAAAGATTTGGACCAGGAAAGACTCATTATTATTATCTTTGGTTATGAAGATTAGATGTAATATTTCATAGATGTAATTATGAAATTTAAGATACAGCATTTTATCAGAATGTACTTACCATTGTACATTTAATTCCACATATTTATTTGTATTCTCTCAAAATAATGTGATTTTAAATACTATATTATTATACCTGCAGATTGAGATAATTTTATTTGTGGTTAGATAGGAATGTGAACCAATCTGTAATATGTGGTTTTGAATAATTTAATTTCTGTACTTAATTTTGTTTTATTCCTCTTAGCTTACAACTTTTCTCACAGAATAGATCATTTGTCTTTTGGAGAGCTTGTTCCAGGAATTATTAATCCTTTGGATGGAACTGAAAAAGTTGCTGTAGACCGTAAGTATTTAATGATTACTATTGGAATTTGCATGTAGGAATTGTTTTTATAACTTTAATATTAACCCATTTTTAATAATTCTCTTTAACCCCCTTGTAATAAACAGATAAATCTTTAAGTGGATTAAGTGATTGATAATTTTCTCTGGTAAGGTGTGTAAGAGAGAATTTGTCCGTTAAAAAATGAACCATAAGAACAAAATAAGAAATTAGAGTAACAAGTAAGTAGGAAAAAGAGTTGAATTTAAAAGCTCTCTAAATATATGAAAGGTGAATGTGCTAATAGGGCATAACTCCTAATAGGGCACTAAAGAAAGAATAAGAACCAATGAAAGTTTCAACATTATAAGGAATGTTTTCTTAGTATAGGTTCAGAGTTCTAAAATGCATATTTACCATTATAGAAACCTCCTTGGGGAATTTTACGAACATCAGAAACGTAGAGTTATTCTAGAATAGTTTGGTTATTAACACAGTCAGAAGTAGTACATTATAGCATAGATCCCTTTTATTACTGTTTTAACCTTCTGTTCCACTTAAAATTTCATTTTATCCAAATATGGATGGATTATTTTTTTTCTTTTTTTTGGATGGATTATTTTCTTAATTTTATAACAAGTAATCAATCTTGTGTTTCTTGAAGGTTTTTGGTTGCCTTTCCTCTACTGAAATAGTCCTATCTTATGACATGCCCCACCTATAGGACCTTTTAAGGACATGTAAAGCTTCTTGTGCTACTAGGAATTCTAGCCTTTGCAAAACTCTAATTAAGGATTTCATTTTTTATTAATTCAAATAGATTTATTAATATCATTTTCAGTATTTTACTCTTGTAGCATTGTGTTGTAATCAGATGCATCAAAGATGGTTTACTTAGAATCCTGGCTTACATTCCTGAGTATTTTATGTTTGTATGGAAATGCTTCACTTAAGGAAACTTGAGTGTACTAAATTTGGAAATGTGTGAGTAGAAACATTCTGAGAATTAAAAGCTTTATTCAATATATAATCTCCTCTATATGTTCATTGTATACAGAAATACACTGTATGTTACTTATGAGATGATCATTTGAAAACATGTTGGTTAATACTTGGTTGCAGGATGCTAAAATGAATTTGAATTTTTGTACAGAATCAGTTCTAAACAGATTAATTTTCAAAGGCTGTTTTTGAGTTTATTCCTAAATTCACGAAGACGAAGAGACTTTTAGAGTTATGTTTTAAAATGCCACCAGATGAGTGTCAGTAGGTTACTCAAAGCTTTAAAGCAGGTGTGCACTTCTCCTTATTAATATGTGTTCTATTGGGCTTTGTTTCCCAAAAAGAAAAAAGAATTAGCATTACAAATGTGTTGTGTCAGGTAACCATTCCCTGGATGTTTCCCAGAAGTTGTGAGGGGATCACTTAGTACTTACATCTTGAATGCTTTACCAATTTGGACAGACCCATAACCTTTGGAACAATTTGTGACCTGCAACAAAATGTCATTCGACAGTATCTGCCTCTCCACCCCACCCTCACCCCCAAACCTAGACATTAAGTTATCTAACCAATTTATAGCCTTTTCTTGAATTAACAGTGGCACCTACGTCTTCAGTAGTTCTC
Organism: Panthera uncia; assembly: GCF_023721935.1. Taxonomy (NCBI): domain Eukaryota; kingdom Metazoa; phylum Chordata; class Mammalia; order Carnivora; family Felidae; genus Panthera; species Panthera uncia. The sequence continues at coordinate 60,737,031 of NC_064809.1, read as the reverse complement.
TGGCCACAGCTTCAATGCTTTCTATTTTTTCCTGTCATATTTCTTTGACCCTTTTGGTTATTATTCATTGTGCTTCACTCCTCACAGGTGATACAATTCCCTTTGTCCTCCATTTTTTTTCCCAAAGTAATTATCCTACCCACGTGTGTAGCACCTATAAGTTATTGCTTCACCGCTCTCAATTTCACCTTTTTTTCATTAATATGTAATACTTAAATACCTTTTTCTCTTAGCACTTTGAGCTCACTACCTTTGTTTACAACACAATAGAGTTTATTTGTAAAAATCTCAAAACTAAGCACAGGTGAAGCAATTCATCTTACATCAAAGGATGAAACTGAAGACCACCCACAATTAATAAGCCATCTATTGGTGGTGGACAGAGTTGACACTCTTCTTCCCTAATCTTATCTGTGATAATAGACTAAAGTCTATTATGTTGGGGTTAATAATAGAGGAACTAGTCAAACACTGTTCATGTTTTTGAGAGTTATAGTCATACAGGTGGTAGGTAAGTAAGTGAAGTTGAAACAGGTTTTATTTTATTTTGTCAGAAACTTGTTTAATATTCGTGTTTGAAGACACTCTTACTGTTAACCTCTCTCTCCTATCTACAGTTTACCCTTCCCTCCCCTATTCTGAATTATACTGAGATAAGAGAGAAATTGGATTGATGGAAATAAAAATTCATTAATGTTGAGCAAAAGAAGATAGACACACAGAAGTGCATATTGTGTACTCGCATTTATATGAAATTCTAGAATAGGCAAAACTAATCTGTGATGACAGAAGGTAGATTAGTGGTTGGCCTAGGGTCAGAGGTACAGGGTATTGACTGCAAAGGGGTATGGAGGAACTTTGTGAGGTGGTAAAAATATTTTCTATTTTGACTGTGGTGGGCAGAGACATTTGTCAAAATTTATCAGACCATATATTTAAAATTGGTGTATTTTATTCCTGTACAGTTTCTATAGACAGTTATTATCATGTAATGTGAAGTACATCTATTTTCATGTCAAATGTAAGGAGGCCCTATTACTTATCTAATTGAAACTCTAGATAGACACTTCTAATTCTAAATTTTCTATAAGATAGACCTGGAAAATTAACCTGTTTTGTATTCTGTGAACTGTTACCTGTTTAAGGTTAATTAATAATTGATAACCTACTGGTATTGATGATTTGTATTAAACTTAGAAATGCCTAAAGGCTATATAAATATGATCCTTTTGATTATGCAAGAACCTTAGACCACCATAGAGTAGGTTCTTTAGTTATTTTCCTCCTGTATCAATTCTTTGTATATATCCAAAGGCTGGCTAAATTGGTTTATTTATATATCTTAAGATATTAGTAAAAACTGAAAATATGTCTTGTGGTGGTTATACTATTATAACTTTATTCTCACTAGTTTCTTTACTGTAAAGAAATGCTACTTTTACTTTTCATATTTGATAAAAGGATAATGTTATAAAGGATATCCAATGACTAGTTCATTTTTTTAACATTTTTGTTTTTGACAAAGAAAGAGAGACAGAGTGTGAGTGGGGGAAGGGCAGAGGTAGAGGGAGAGAGAGAATCTTAAGTAGGCTTCATGCCCAGCGCAGAGCCTGACTCGGGGCTTGATGTCAAGACTGTGAAATCATGACCTGAGCCCAAAATTAATAAGAGACCCTTAACTGAGCCACCCAGGCGCCCCATTTTTTTTCACAACTAATAGATGTGTATACATGACTGTTTTATGCTTATTGAGAACTTGTTTACCAAGTATGAGTATATTGCTTTCGTTGATTCTTTAAAAAATTTTTTTTTGTTAAACACTATCATAAGTAGCATTAAATTTCAAGGTCAATGTGTATAATAGAAGGAGGGTGTATTTGGCAGTAGTATTGTTGCTATTGGATTGATGAAAAAAACACATTTTGTTTTTATTCTAGACAACCAGATGTTCCAATATTTTATTACAGTTGTGCCAACAAAACTACATACATATAAAATTTCAGCAGACACCCATCAGTTTTCTGTTACAGAAAGGGTAAGTTGAATCTAACTGATAAAATGATTTTTTTTTTCAGTATTTTATAGTCCTCTACAAAAAAAAGTTACGACTTGGTGCTCTCCCCCATTTAAAATTTGTGGAAGTTTTGAAATGCATTAATATTTTATTTTAAGCTAATAAAATATTAGAACTGGATATTATTAGTATGCTGTAGAGCAAGAAAAGTAGATTTTAAAAATCTGGAATGTCTTCTCTTCAATTAAAACAAAATATTAAACTATGATGGTATTAATGATTTTATTCTTAATATCTTAATTTTGTAATGTTTTCTCTTGTATTGGTATAATTAGTTCTTACCTGCCAGCAGATTCTCTGGTTTTGTGTTATTAATTTTTTAATTAATGTACTTACCCTGGAGCATGCATGGTTCTTCTGGCTCAGATAGTAGACTAAGAGGGTTTGCCTTCCTAAGTTAGTGCTTTTTATTCATCTAATTAAAAGGACGAACATTCTGCAATCTCAGGGAGAGTAGCCTTATAAAAATGTATTATGAGGAATATAGTTTTGGAATTGGACAGTTTAACAGACTTCACATGTATTCTGGGGTCATGTTTTCTAATTATTGTGTTTAAGAATGGTGAATATTCAGGGTGCCTGGGTGGCTCAGTCAGTTAAGCCTCTGACTCTTGATTTTGGCTCAGGTCGTAATCTCAGGGTTCAGGGCGTTGACTGCATGGAGCTCTGTACTGACAGTATGGAGCCTGCTTGGGATTCTCTCTTTCTCCCTCTCTCTCTGTTCCTCCCACCCTTGTGTTCTCTCTCTTTCTCACAAAATAAATAAACTTAAGAAAACCTTTTTTTTTTTTTAATTTTTTTTTTCAACGTTTTTTTATTTATTTTTGGGACAGAGAGAGACAGAGCATGAACGGGGGAGGGGCAGAGAGAGAGGGAGACACAGAATCGGAAACAGGCTCCAGGCTCCGAGCCATCAGCCCAGAGCCTGACGCGGGGCTCGAACTCACAGACCGCGAGATCGTGACCTGGCTGAAGTCGGACGCTTAACCGACTGCGCCACCCAGGCGCCCCAAGAAAACCTTTTTTTAAAGAATGCTGAACATTGAAATATTATCCAGAATTCCAAGGCAAAGTATAAGTGCTTTTAAAAATTTACTTTCCTCCATGTGGAGTTTCCTTTTGATAGTTTTCTAGCTTATGATGACTATGTCCTCAGTAATTATAGAGTTTCCCTTAGGAGATTAAATACTGAAGTTTTCAGGGGTGAAGTTGTCATGTTTGACTTTCAAAGGGTTCAGGGTGAAAAACTTAAGTGTGTGTGTGCGTGTGTGTACACGGAGAGAGAGAAACTAGGTAAAAAATATATTGTGCTTTTTAGCATTTTTTTTTTTTTTAAGTTTTATTTATTTTGAGAGAGTGTGCATGTGTGCGCATACACGCATGCTAGTGAGGGAGGAGCTGAGAAAGAGGGAGAGAGAGTCCAGAGCTGGCTCTGCGCTGACAGCCGACACGGACTCAGTCCCACGAACTGTGAGGTCATGACCTGAGCCGAAACCAAGAGTTGGACGCTTAACTGACTGAGCCACCAGGCGCCCCATCAGCAATTTTAGGGGTTGAATGATAACATTTTTCACTAAAATTGGCAACACCTGAACATTAGGAGGTCTGGATAGTGTCAAGGCTTTGGGGAAAAGAGGCACATATACATTGCTATGGGAATGCAAAACACCATAGTCTCTATGGAAGAGAGTTTGGCAATATCTGCAAAATGATATGTTCATTTATCTTTTGATCCAGCAATTTCACTTCTAGAAATTGAATCCAAGGTTATAGTGAAAAAAATACAAAAATGATGTGTATGAGGCTATTCATTGTATTGTTATTTGTAATAGTAGAAGATTGTAAACAACTCACATGGTACATCCTCACAATGGAGAAACATGGAACTTCAAAAAAAGAGAAAAAGATAACCATATATTGATACGAAATTAACTCCAGGATAAATTAAAAAAAAATTTTTTTTTTTAACATTTATTTATTATTGAGAGACAGAGAGAGACAGAGTGTGAGCAGGGGAGGGGCAGAGAGAGAAGGAGACACAGGATCTGAAGCAGGCTCCAGGCTCTGAGCTGTTAGCACAGAGCCCATCGCGGGGCTCGAACTCACAAACCGTGATATCATGACCTGAGCCAAAGCCAGATGCCCAACCGACTAAGCCACCCAGGTGCCCCTCCAGGATAAATTTTAAACAGCCAAATTAAATAAAAATATATATATAATCTCAGAGCATTTGACCTCTTTGTAGTGTGTTTGTGCTGATATGGTGACTAAAATAGTTGTGTTTCACTTAAAAAATAAGTGTGGAGTAACTAGAGTTGGTTAAATGGGGGATGAGGGGGACAGAGAGGAGGAGGGCTGAGCTTCATTAGTCCTGAAACCCAAAGTGAATCATTATTAGTGTTTTGTTACATGAACCCCCCCACCCCCACCCCCCATCCTTCAAACAGCTTCTGCCCATACAGGTGATGACAATATAATTATGGTATGATATTGAACATACCAGAAATTTAAGATGAAGTCACTTTATTGGAAAGTCGATCAGTGGCTTATAAGGCTCTGTTCTAATAGGGGAAGGGGTTTTGTAATGCCTCACACAAAATTGTTTTAATTTCCCTTGTTACTTGTATTCCTAAAGCTTGCAGTTTAGTTATAGCTTAATTAAAATAGGGACTGTTATGACAAAAGTCAACAAAGCACCGTGGTAGCATAATTGTTTCAAGCTATAACAGAAATTTATTAGACAGTTTGCAAACTTGATTTTTGAAGTGTAAACAAGATGGAATGAAATTCTTGGACAGTGTACACACTATGGGGGGTTTATGATTTTAGTCCCATTCCTTTCAAGAATAAAACTATCTTTAGAAACTGAACCAGTAACTCAAATATTGATATGTTTCAAATTAGTGCATGCTGTTTTCTTCTTGTATTATATCTCCTACAGTTTAAATAAACAACAGAAAGTGAAATTACTTGTTTTCAAATCTGATCATTTAAATGATAGGAAATAAATATAATTATTTTGTAAATTCTTAGCAAAGAAGTCTTACAAAAAGTATGTCAAAATATGAACTTAGTTTTTATGGATTTGATCAATGAAGAAGATGCCATATAGTTGTAAGCTCTTGAGCTCAGTAGAATGCTTATATGTAAAGTGACTTTTTCAGAAAATAGAAAAGAATGACTCTGCTCTTTTGATTCTTTCAGAAGCTAACCACACAAAGAATACAGGATAATTCAATTGTCTCTGAAGAGCTCAGTCTAGTAGGACAATTCATAAAGAGATTTGGATATCCTTCTTGTATAGTTGGACTGTAGGGCTTCATATTGCCTGTGCAAGTAACCAGATGATGTGAATCCCATTTTTCTCCTTCTCCTATCTCTCCCCTTCGTTTTAGGAACGTGTCATTAACCATGCTGCAGGCAGCCATGGAGTCTCTGGGATATTTATGAAATATGATCTCAGTTCTCTTATGGTAACCGTCACTGAGGAGCATATGCCTTTCTGGCAGTTTTTTGTAAGACTCTGTGGTATTGTTGGAGGAATCTTTTCAACAACAGGTTAAGATTCATTCCTTTTTTGTTTAATTTCTTGAATGTTACACTGAAATTAAGATGCTGTTACTTAGCAGGAGCAAGAAATATATATACATTCCCATGTTTTGATATTTTAAGAATTTTTTCTTTAAGATTGAATTCCAGATCTCTGAATTGATTAAGCATTACACATAACTAAGTTCACTGCATTCAGTGATTCAAGGGAGATTACTTAGTGAGCTAGAAGGATCCTAGAATTGAATCCAGGTTCTGCCATCTGCTATCACGTGGGGATAGGCTTGTGTATAGGTCACTTACCTTTTCTGAAATTTTCTCCTCTATAAAAATGGGAATAATAATGTATACTTACAAGTGTGTTGTAGGATTAGATGATAAAATGCCTAGAAATAGTAGACACTTGAATGTAAATTTTTTTTCACGTAAGGCATTTTTAACTGTACAATATGTAAAATCACATCTTATGGTACTTTGAACCGTGCAATATGTGCAACAAAAATTTTCAAATTGTTTTCCTGATTTGGGGCTTTTTTGCCCTGAGATTATGAGATGTTCTCAAAGATAACTTTTAGAATCATAATCATTAAAATCTGAGAGTTAAGCACAATAGATAAAGAAAGGAAACCATTCCTTCTTTATCCCCCAACCCCCATTCAGTTTTACGGGGAGCTATGTAGTTTATATACTTTAAATTATTTTTTTTGAACTATGTTTTTGAAATGAATGAATAGGTTTTCTTATGAAAGACTTTGTCACTACTTCATTTGAATTTGTTTAAATTTGTGGTGCTGCCTGGTATTATTTATTTTTCAAAATGGTATGAGTGTGAGTTGTATAAAGCGCCCTTGAAAAGACTGCATGGTGAAGGTCATGAATCATGTGGCCTTGTGATTTTGAAAGGAAATCCATTTGTTTTAAAAATTCAACCGCCTTGTTATTTTTAACCATGGAAACGAATAAAGCAAACTGCTTTGTTTCCTTACTAATCTATGCCATTATAATTAGTTGAGTTTTTTATTCTTATGTAATAATTTAGGAGATGATTAGGAAATAATTTCATTAAAGCATCATTTAATTGAACACATGAACTTATTTTTTATTACAGGCATGTTACATGGAATTGGGAAATTTATAGTTGAAATAATTTACTGTCGTTTCCGACTTGGATCCTACAAACCTGTCAGTTCTGTAAGTGCTACAATAGAAATGGCGCTGACCTCTAAGTCACAGCATCATTGTTAAGTCTGAACAATAGTTTTTGGTGCTCCGAAAGAGATTGCCCAAAATAAAGCATTGTGATTAAAGGGAATAGTGCAAGGAATAAAACTAATGCTTTGGTCTTTTTTCTCCTTAGGTACCCTTTGAGGATGGCCACACAGACAACCACTTACCTCTTTTAGAAAATAATACACATTAGCACCTCCTGAGTGAAGGAGAAAAACTTTTTGCTTGAGACATAAAACCTTTTTTAATAATAAAATATTGTGCAATATATTCAAAGAAAAGAAAATACGAATGAGAAGTGGGAACCACACCTAGGGGGAAAAAAAAGAAAGAAAAACCCAAACTGAAATCCTATATATGTTGTGTCTGTTACAAATGTCCTAGAAGAAATTACGCAGCTAATCAGTGAATAAGCCCAACTGGAATATTGCTTGGAAGATGACCCCTTCTGATAATTTCATAGCAAATGGGCAGTATCGAAATCAGACCTTGCTTCTTGGTGGCAAAGAGCCTGAAGGAAAGAAGTCAAACCACATCTAAAGAAAAAGGCATTGATAAGTGCAAATGTTTGCGTCCTTTTGTTTTTAAAAGATATGTCAGAATAAAATATGTAAAACATATGGAAAACTAGTCTAGACTTTAAAAAGTTGTGATCAGGTCACACTGTTAATAAAACAGGGATGGGTCCCTATGTTATAGCCATATCCATGTTAAGCCATAATGACAAGACCATTTATCCAATAATTTGGTCTGAGGAAGGTAACTGCTTTTCTTTAAACTCTGGCTGTTGGCTTTTTCTAACAGTTCAAGGCAGGGTCATGGAAGATTGAGGTGAGCAGGTACCTAGGTGCTATAATATGTAACAGAGGTATCATTCACAAATTGTAGAGTGGGCACTTATACAGGGAGAAGAAAGCACATTTTTAAAAAAAAAAAAGATGCTACGTTTTCTAATCTGATCCTTCTATACACTTTGGAAGCGGGAGGTGAGTAATAACAAGGCCCACTACTGATGATGAAAATTATCAGCTTATAAAGTATTAAAAGGAAAAGTAGAATATTTTATACATGTTTGGGTGAGGGACAACAGGGTAACTTAAAGTAGAAACACGAGGCAAATATTTAAGATAATGTCAGATCTGTAAGGTTATCATTAGATAATGTCCATTAAGCTGTAAAACTGGATTTGAGTGTTTGCATTCAGACTGTCCTGAATGGGATTGATTTTGTTATTTTGTTTTGTGTTGTTCTAGCTTTCTCAGTATTTAAGGATTGATTTTAAATTTCTAGACTATAAAAGATAAAAATAATGAGAGGGAGATACACTCAGGTGCCATTAAAAACTATATTTGGAATAGGTGTGCCAACATCATTTTCCTTTTGTAATACTTAATGATAGTAGAAGAATCAACTAGCAGTCCCCATGGTTTAAAGCATTTAGAGAAATGGGAAAATAAAATTCCAGGTAAGTAACAAGGGCGAGTCTAAAGGACTAGATTTAAAATGGTGGTTTTTAGAAAACGGTATGTCACAAATTATAGTTTCACAAATGGATTTTTTTTAAAGGTAAAAAAATGTTTTCTTGAAAATAGTTGTGACATAATGGAGAGGAGAAATACTGATAAAACTGCTTTGAAGTAGAGCTTATGTTGAATGGTATTCTGTGGAGAATAACAGAAGCATTATTACTTAAAATATACAGTTGGTCATTAAGAGCCATTAAGTTAACTGATTAACATAGGTGACATAACATGCTCTGAAGGATTTTTTTATTCCAGAAAATTCCAAATAATGAATGAGACTTCTCTGTTATTGATTTCTTTTTTCAGATACTATTTCTAGAAAGTTAAGAGTAGAAACTAATAGAACATTTCTAAAATGGAATTTTACTTAGAATTTTAGCTATTTGAGACTGAATTTTGGTTCTGTGAATCTGCTTTCCAGAAAGTTCATTCAAGTTTCAGAGTTGTTTTTTTTTTTTTTTAAGGTAAAATAATTGATTTAAAACTTTTCTTTCAGCTAGGATTTTAACAGTTAAGTGTCTTTAAAAAGGATTTTAAAATTATTTTGGTACTTACATATGATTTTTAATTGTTCCCATGTTTTCTAAATACCATATTAAAATTTTAATGTAATTAATCTGTCCCATTAAAGCTGACTTATAAAAGGAATTTCTTTAAAGCAAAATTCTGCTTTGCCGTTGATTTACACTTTACTAGTTAAGAAAGGTTTCTACATGAGACTCCTCAAATAGTTATATTCAGATTTTTGGCAGTCAAAGTAGTAAGATTCTGACGAGCCTCTTGGATGAGGAATGATGAAGTCTACCTTCACATTAGGATTTGCTAGGGGTTTCTGACCTCACCACATGTCTCTTTTCCATTGCAGAGAACACTGTACTGACCTACTTATTCTGGAGCTTTGGCTTGTGCCTGGGGAGGGCGTCTTCAATAGGGTACCCAACTTTATTATTCAGCTCTCCTTTTTCATTTTATTAAGGTATTCATAATATTTGTATATATTCCAGGCTGAATATTTTAAACATTGAGGCTTCAATTTATACGAAATAGGTTTTTTAAAAACTGTGTTTTGTATACATTGGCCTGTAAAAAGAAACATCTAGGTGAATAATTCTCTGCTGCAGTATTTATACAGTACAGACTACCTCTTGGGAAAAGTTTAACTCAATCTTAGAATTACAAACTTACTTCTGATTCTCAATTTAGATGATTAACATCACATTTCTCTCACATTTTATGAAAGTACTGAATTTTCACAGTAAATTTACTAATGCAAGCAAAGTTTGCAATCTTTAATACAAACTGGACTGGAATTCTTAAAGGAATGACTAAGATCTAATTTTTTAATGGTAGAAGTAGGGCTGTATTATGCATCCTGTCTTTTTATGTCCTGGGTTAGTAATTTGAGTACCAGAAAGTAAATTTGTATGCAACCTGTTTCAAAATTTAGAACTTTGAATCTTGAACTTGGGTTCAAGATGCGTATTTTTGATTGTTTAATAAAAATTAAGGCTGAGCCGGAGGACCTTTAAACTTTCATCAAGCCCTTTAGTCTAGTACTTAAGTCCCTCCCCGTGTGCTTGGAGCTCCATTGCAAACCTTCTGCAAGACAAAGTAGATAGTCCGCACTATCCAAATTAGATCACCATTTGTTCACTACCTTATGGTATGATGCCAGGATTAATATCCAAGTATTTCCTTATTGTTGTCCCCCCCCCCCCTTTTGAAATAATTTTTTAGTGATGAAATCACCTTGCATTATCTTAAGTTTAGGAAACTGCCTTAGATTTTTTGGTTTTCTTGTGGGTTTTTTTGGTGTTGTTTTAAGAGAAAAAACACACACGACTCATTTAGTGTATCAATCCTGAACGTGCGGACTCTAACTAAAATGACAAACATAAAACAATTTCTTTGTCCTTTTACAATCATGTATCCCCAAATAAGCCTCAGTTTTTCATATTTAAGCTCCTTTTTCCTCATAGGAAGACTGTGGCAATCCTAGATATCAGTCTGTTACATTTGCTTTTGCTCCAGATGGAGCTAAATTACTGTATGAGATTGAGCTTCTTTTGTATTTTCATATTAAAAAGTGAATGAGTGATGCAAATTGAGCAGTTGACTCAAGTCTATAAAACTGTCAACAAAGTTGACAATAATCAGTGAGATATTTAAAAAGTTTTGTCTTAGCAACTCCAAATTGTATTGGATGTTTATCAGAAGGAAATAGATGGACAACTCTTCCAAATATCATAACTCCTGTATGCGATTTTGTGTAATAATTTTAAGGTAAAACTGAGTAGGTGTGGGGGAAAGTATAGCTTGATGAAAGCAATGTGTACTGAAGCAGACCTTCAGCGACACTTGATGTAACTAAAAGATACTTTGTAAGTTCATTTCTGTTTTCAAGCAGTTATGCAAATCAATTTGATGATTTCTTATACTAGATATACTAGACTTATCTTTAGTTTCTTTAGAGTAAAATTGACACAGTTGATCAGCCTCATGTTTCCCTACTTAGTCACAGTTCCAGATTAGGATCAGTAATTCAAGTAAAGTAAGGCCACACCTAAACTTTTTACTTGTGTATCAGAACTGTTTCTAGCTATTAAAACTCAATTTCAATTAAGTGTCCTTTGCCGTAACTGTATCTTCACTACTGCCTCTCAAGCCAGTTACATCGGAAAATCAGCAATTTCTAGTTTTATTTTGGGTAAATTAAAAAAATATGTTTTTACAAAGTAAGCAGTGAGCATTTTTCCTTACCTCTCTATGTGAGCATATGGGACAACCATTCCTTTTTACTACAGATAGTTGTCCATGTTTCCAGAACATAATTGTTAGATTCATACTTCTAGAAAAATAGACATGTGGGAATTTACATGTAATTTTTGTGAGCTTTGAAAATTACTGATGTTTTTGGAAACTTTAGGCTGACCTACTTTGTTACATTCATTGTGAGATAACAGAACACACTATTTGGGGATTAGTCCCTTCTCAGATCGGTCTGTTTACTCTCAGATTCTAAATCAGCTATTTGAATGAGATGTTGACTGGAGATGATGGTGTCGAGTTAGTGTAAAATTGTAAGAAATGTTTTTTGGAGTTGTATGTCCATCTGCCTCAGGCTTTTTCAGTATTAATTTCTTTAGGTGGGGACTGTCTTAAACTCTGAAATATTCATTACTGTATCAGGTATGTTGTGGCTACAGAATACAGGAATTACCAAAACTTCTTTTTTAATGTAGATGCCTCTCCTTTGTAGTTACTATCTGTCCCCTTCTCCCCAAAAGTAGAAGGCTCTTTCTTATTGCATTGTATGTATTAGACATTCAAATAATTGTCAGTTGGTCTTGATATAAAATAATTAGGGATTTTCTTTCATACAGATACCTATTTTGACTTAGACATCATGTGATTTCTTTAATGCCACAGATAAAAGATGCTTCCAGCATGTAAATGTAACCTTATTAATGGTGTCAGAAAAAAGTGAAGCATTATGTATCTATATGTTAATTTATATTCATCTGGTAATCATCTTTGGAAGATTATATCTTTTTCTCAGGGGAGGGAGGAGATCTGTAGTAGTCAGCAGTTAAAGATACAACACTAGAAGAGGAAAACATTTTTAATTCAAACTTTCATTTAATCAAAAATCAAAATGAATACTGGATTAGTGGAATTTATGGAATTAGTGAAAACAAAAATCAAAAGGTAGTAAATTCTTAGAATAATTATGTTTTATCCAACCTCATTGAATTTATATCTTGATTTCATTTTTATTATATCTATAGTTTGTATCTTAATCAATGTAACTCAGAAGTATCATATAGACATCTCAAACTAAAAATCACCAAGTGCTTTGTTTCAGAGCTGGGTTGTATGCCCTGAAAAGAAGTTCCCAGACCTTAGATGAGATTGGAAAAGACATTGCCCAGAACAGTTCCCCCCAAATGCCCTTTATGGTGTTGAGAAAAATCTCAAGTAATAGCAGGCTAGAAGCTGCCTTCAAGCCCTGTGCACTTAACTACGTGAATGTGCTGAGTATTACATATCATTCCAGAGAGCATAAATATAAGTAACTGCCATCGTTACCGTTTTATGCTTGTGTCATTTGCCAGTAGTTATGATTATTTTTAATTGCTCAGGCCCTAATAATATTTCATGTTTTTAACATGAAATGCTGCAATCCAGCATGCACTGATATCTCAAATACGATGAAAGTTAGGATAACAGCTATATTATTAATATAGGAATTTGGGAACAAAAACTATTAATTCATTGATAGTATACATAAAACATTTTTAAACAAAACAACACCTATTCTCTGAACTTAAAGTCACTTCGTGAAGTCTGTCCTCTTCTGCTGTACATTGTAAACTTAACGTTGTCCACTTGGGATGATCAAGATACTAGTAAGTCCTGATGATCACAGAGGAGTAATTTTCCCACTATACAAAAAACCAAAACTAGCATTTACACTTGTATTTGGAATTTTGCTTTCTCATTGGCAAAGGTCCAGGGACTGGTTTTTTAGGATTCTAGCCTAGTACCTTCCTCCCATTAGTCACTGAGGCCTGAGCAACATAAGCTTAAATATAAGGGGTTTGGTGACTTCAATAAAAGAGAAGGAAACTCTTGAGAGAAGGTCATCAGGAAAATGGGTAATTGAAAAGATTTAGAAAGAATAGTTGTCAGATTGAAATTATAAGAACTAATTTTTACTTACAAGCATAGTAAGTAGTCCTAGTGCAAATACACTTGAGCCCTCATTCTGTACATAATTACTTAAACCTCTTGTTTTATTTTTTGTTTTTTAGATTTCAGAAGTATAGTTGAGGGAAATGCTAAATGTGAGCCCACTTTTCTAATTCTCTCAGCCTTCACTCAGGTCTCCATGGTATAACACACAAAAAAAGGCTGAGATTTCAGTGGAGGATTACTTCTTTTATGGTATATCTGAGGATGCAGAGATCATTCTTCTTCTACTTGATCTTTTTTAATGTTAATTTTTGTGAAAGAGAGCACACACACGCATGTGTGTGTGTGTGTGTGTGTGGAGCACAGTATGGGGCTCGAGCCCACAAACCATGACATCATGACCTGAGCCAAAATCAAGAGTCAGACACTTAACCAACTGAGCCACCCAGGTGTCCCTTAATCTTGATTCTAAACTTTTCTACTGGGTACCCCTGGAATGGTTCCAAGGTTAAAACTGCCTTTCTTTAGCATATTTCAGCTTCCATCGTATGTTATTCCATGTTCATTTAGTCAAAATTAGTCCTCTCAAGAAAAAAAAAAAAACCCTAAATATCAACAGACAGATGTACTTTGGTGTTTTATGTTCAAGGGCATAGAGTGTTAGGAGGCAATCTGAAAACAAATTTTCCTAAGATATGTATGATTGTAGGCTAAGATATGACTTTCCTTTTCTCACTTAAATAAAAACAATACATAGGGAAGAAATAGGGATGAATACATGACAAGACGTTTGACAGTTAATGAGCTTGGGCATATTCTTTGTTACTTCCTAATCTTAAGAACCACAGTTTGCTGTTTTGGAGGTATCCAGGAGATTCCAGATAAAAGGAGATTGCTGAATGTTCTTAGACCTTAAGTGTGCTGGATGCCCTAAAGTAGGAGAGGAATTTATAACAGAAGCTCACAATGAAGAACCAGACATTCCGAGCCATCTGAGATCGTGCGATGAGAAGGCGCCAGGCAATGAGGAAGAGGGCAGTATTAAAGAGGTAGTGAATATTTCGGAGCCTGGGGAACAGAAATACATAACCAGAGTTAAAACAGCAAGCATCAAATACCTATCTGTGCTATCTGAAGCATAAATGTCATTTTCTGGCTCGTTAGGTGCTCCCAGGTATGTGACATGACCTTATGACATTTTGATTTTTTATCTATTTCCACAACATGCCTTCTGAATGATCGCCTTTCCATAATTATACTTTGATCATATTACCATATCACAAATCTTCACTGGTTCTTGTTCATTAGAAGGTAAGTTCTCAAGTTCTTAGCCTGCTATTTAAGGTTCCTCTTCCGTTACAATTTACCTTTCCATCCTTATAATCTCTGCATGAAAAGCCCTTTGTTTCTACCAGAATTATATCAGACTGCTATAGTTGATTGTCCTTTATGGAATAATGCCTGAAAGAAACTTGAGGCAGTTTAAGGACATGAACAGTGGTTGAGTGAGTTGCCCATGTTAAACAGTACAAATTTCCTGCTTGTTGGGTGTATTCTTAATACCCCATTATGATGGGATGGGGTAGAAGAAAAAGAGAAACTTGGGTTCAAATCTGGATCCTGTATTTCCCATGTGTTACCACAAACAAGTTATTTACCTTCTTTGAGCCTAAATATATCTTTGATAGAAAAAAAAAGCAGGGGTGGGGGGATAACAAAATACCCCCTCATAGGGGTGTGGCAAAGTCTAAGCAAAACTGTATTATGAGGGCATAGTATATAAGGAAGGACCTATAATGTAGTAAATGCTTGAAAAATGTTAATTCCTCTCCTCCCCTGCTCCAATTTCATGTCTGGTAGAAAATCAGATACACGGGAGAAGTGCTCAATAAATATTAACTGATTAGGCTTACCTTCTCAAATGTTGTTTTGCTTCTGGGATCCCAGCCATATCCTCTTTCAGTAAGTACTTCTTAACTCCTAAAACATAATTTTCAATGTATTCCAACCAGTTCAACTGGCGCACATCAAAGTTGAATACCTGAAAGGCAAGAAGACATTATGGATTGCTAGAATTGCACTGCTGGAGACCATCACTTTGTCCTTTTGAAAAATTTCTTTTACATAAATGAGTGAAATTCAGTTTGGGAGACTTGGGTGGGACCCCTTCAAAGGAGATTATTTGAACAGTTATTTCCAAGGCACTGACAAAATGGATTATCATTTACACAGAAACATTCAAACACCGATCAAGCACAAATATTTGACATTTAAGAAGTCTTGTGAGGGAAATTTAAAGGAACTGGCATTAGCTGGCGAAAGCTAATTTCATTTCAAGTAAATTGGGATTAATTATTTTTAAAAGTGATGGGTAGGGAGCAAAACAAACTGCTTCTCCTTTTTTCCATTCTTTAAATTTTGGTGTTGTTTCCTTGGCCTACCCTCCTTTCCTGCAATATCACCATTTAATTATGCAGATTAAGGTAAACTGAATAAGCAAAATCTTAAAGAATAGTTTAGCAGAAATTCTGTATTTGCTTTAGAGATGTTATCTACTATGTGTGCTGTTAAATGAAACCCTTCAAAAACATTTCTTTTAGAGTTAAGCGGTAAGAGTTAAGTGTTTCTCTTGGAACCATAGTGTATTTTCTCCTCTTGGATACAGAATACCATGGAACTATATTTTCCCTTTCCCTTTGCCACCAAAAAGCTCAAAAACAGATTCTCTGCTTAACTGCAGTGACTTAGTAAGATCTTGTAGACTACATATGGACATCCTATTTTTTCATTCTTATCTTTGACTTCATATTTTAATGCATACTTTCCCTAGTTTGGTGTTTTATTTCTATTTTCTTTTATTATTATAGATTATATATAATACATATATACTAAATTATATATAAATGTAAAATATCATATCATATATATGTTTATTGCAAGTTATCTCAAATAATACGGAGTACTAACAAAGAGCAGATGAGATGATTGAGTTCCAGAGAGCTTCATAGACTTGTCCAACAACTGAAATGCTTTTCAAAGGTAATTCTGCATCACTTTGTTTGGATATGTTTATTTACTATAGTATCACTAAATATTACTTATTCATTTATATAAAGAGAGGCTTTTATTTTTATACTATTTCACATTTCTAAGTTAGATTTCAGTAACGTCCTTGTTTGGAATCCTCATTCCATATGGCAAATCAAACTGAATTCTAAGCCGATTCTAAGCCAGAGTTTGGCAATTATATGCAATTATTCAGGACTGTTACCTTTGCAATTTTGAAAGTGTATGTTAAATCCATAGCACATTTGATTCTTTTCATTTTCATAAAATTTTTGGTTATTTTAGGTTAAAATAGTAAAATGTCAAAAAATGAAGCTCTAAGCTACCTTTTGAATTAGAAGGATAAATTACATGGGAAAAATGCAATAAAGATAACTGTACATAAAACCTGTAGCTAATTTTAAAAACAGTTTACAATAGTTTTTTTTTAAACAACATAGTTTGATCATGGTCCATGCATTTCAAACAAGTACTTAGAATAATTTTGCTTATACAAGGGATGTAAATATTTCTGAAAATAGCTCTATTTCATGTCAGTTTTAGAGATGCTCTGCAATGATTTCAGTTAAAATATCCCTCTAAATCTCACCTGGTGTATTTAATTTAACATTTATGGTGTTTGACTTTAAGTAACCCTTAGGTTCCATGACCTGAAGTAATTCTAGGGCTTGGATTTGAATTATACTCTGAGGCTGGTATGTAAGAGTAAAACCCATAGCTGGCACGTGAGGCTGGCAGTAGCCTCGCATTTCCTTCTCAGTGTGATGTGGTCTCTTCTACATGCTGTCAAGTACTAGATAAATCGAGAAATGCTTTTTTCTTTAAAAAAATTTTTAATTAAAAAAACATTTATTTATTTTGAGAGAGAGCAAGTGAGTGAGCAAGCACAGGGGCAGAGAGAGAGAATCCCACTTGACAGTGCAGAGCCCGATGCGGGCTCGAACTCACAGACCGTGAGATCATGACTTGAGCCAAAACCAAGAGTCGAACGCTTAACTGACTGAGCCACCCAGGTACCCCAGAAAGTTTTAGTAGATAGTGTCAACCAAGAGAGTGAAAACTTTAAAATGTAATTGAAAACTCAGGATATGCTCAGGGAACACATGACTCTCTGAGGGGAAAAAAAAACTGGAAACATGTACAAAGTACAAAAGATTTCTATACTTGTGAATTTCAGAATATACAAAGATTTCAAGACTTAACATTTGTAACTGCCAAGAAGTTATGTAAAGAAAATAAATGGCATGGCTATTAAGCAATTAATGTGAAGGCCTGTCTTGAGGAATGAAAGTCTGAATTATCAAGGATCATTATAGGGATAGAGGCTATATGTGCTGTACATGTACTAGAGAGAAGGCAGTACTGATGGAGGGAGGTCTTAGTGGGATGCACATAAGAGTTGGTTAGCTTTAAAAAGTAGGAAAGAGGGATGCCTGGGTGGCTCAGTCAGCTAAGTGTCCAACTCTTGATTTTGGCTCAGGTCATGATCTTGAGGTTCGCAGGATTGAGCCCTGTGTCAGGCTCTGCACTGGCAGTGTGGAGCCTGCTTGGGGTTCTCTCTTCCCCCTTCTCTCTCTGTCCCTCCCCTGCTTGCACACACTCTCTGAAAAATAAATAGAGGCCCCTGGGTGGCTCAGTCAGTTAAGCATCAGACTTCAGCTCAGGTCATGATCTCATGGCTTGTGGGTTCAAGTCCCATATCAGGCTCTGTGCTAACAGCTCAGAGCCTAGAGCCTGCTTTGGATTCTGTGTCTCCCTCTCTCTCTCTCTCTTCCCCACCTCTACTTGCACTCTGTCTCTCCCTCACAAATAAACATTAAAAATTAAAAAATAAACCTTAAAAATAATAAAAAGGAAGGAAAGAACTGCAGCTTTGGAGATGCAGAATGATCTTGATTTAACAAGAGCAGTGGGTGAGTTTATGAGCAATGAAATTGTGATTTTTCATTGAAGTCCTATGCTGTGGGTTTAGGGAAAATACAGAGGTACTGAGGATTTGCTGAGGACAAACCAAGGGTGAACAGGAATGGAAGCGAAATATGTGAAATGTGACTGCAGGATAGCAGGAGGATCTAATCAAAGTCGAGAACCCAGGACTCTTACCTACATTAACTTATTTCCTGCATTGTGTCAATAATACTGATGGATTTTCTTAGCCAAAAAAAAAAAAAAAAAGGGAGAGAGAGAGAGAAAGAAGGGAGGGAGGGAGGAAAGGGAAGGAAGGAAGACCAGAAAAGACAAAAAAGAATTCTGTGTATGTAACTAAAACTTCTTCATCCATCAGCTTTCCAGGTCAAATGGTTGTCAGAACTCTACTCACTCTCTGGTCTTCAGGACTCAGCTCAGACATCAGCATTTCCGTATTGTATGTGCTCCATTCCCAACTCCGGTTGACAAAATACTCCAGCATGGACACTGTTCTTAGCAGCCGATTCATGAGCTTTGTCATCCTGAGGTAAAGATCAGGTAGAAGCCAATATCAGCACACCACAGATGGCTGCTTCCATGCTACTCTATAGGATGTAGGACAAATTATTTTTTGAGAAAAGAGAAAAAATTTCCCTCTTGCCCCCATTTCTTCATTAAAACAGATTCTTTTTTTCTCTTTCCACATAATCTCCATTGAATAAAGGAAGGGGATGAAACTAATGGAGTCTGTTCTATTAGGCATTTTAATACAAACAACCTCCTCCTCTTCCTCTGTACTACCTTCTCTTTCTCCAAAGTGGCAGATATTTTAAAAGCCGAGCCAGATATTGGAAAATAGCTAGGTGATCACCTACTGTGTGGCACAGTGCTGAAACTTTGAAAAAAATACTACCTCAGCTAATTCTCGTATCTGTCAGATAGGTATTTATCTGCATTTTATGAGGGGGTAGAAGAAGCTTAAGATAGATGAAGTGGCCATGATAATAATAAGTGTCAAAGGCAAAACTGCAACCCAGTTTTGACCACCCTCAAAAAGCTTATGCTTTTATGATCTCACCACTCTGTCCCATGACTTCAGATGGCCCACATCTTCCAGTCCTGTGGTCAGGACTTGGACCAGCTCTGCTGTGTGACCTTCTCAACTTTACAATAATTTATCGAAAACTTTCAGATGTGATCTTATTTGATCCTCACAGTAGGAATCTGTGAGGGAGTAAAGATCTATTATTATTTATCTTCCTTAATCTTACAGAAGGGTTAACAGCTTAAAGTTCACACAGCTACCGCTTAAACCTAGATCTTCTGGCTACAGATCACTTTGGCCTGTAGAACATTTCTCTTAGGCCAGTTTTGCCAATAGTGATTACTGTAGTTGACCCAGTAATGACTTAAACTGTGTCGGGAATTTGGTCTTGTTTCTGGTCAGATCCTAATGACTTATCAGGGACTTCTCTCATTGTATCATGGGAAATTCTTAGGCAGAGGGTAGACTCATTATTCCCTGGTACAAGCATTACAGTAGCCTTCCATTTAGCTATTATTATTTAACATTTTTGCTATAGACTATTTGTATGCCCCTCCTCCCCAAATTCATATATTTAAACCTATTCCCACCAATGTGATAGTATTTGGAGAAGACTTGGGGAGGTGATTAGTGCCTTTCTCTCTCCCTCGGACTTTCCAGCTTGTGAGGACACAGAGAGAGAGAGAGAGAAAGAGAGAGAGATGGCTCTCTAGGAACCAGGAAGCAGGCCCTCAGCAGATGCTGAATCCACTAGCATCTTGATCTTACACTGCCCAGTCTCCAGAACTGTGAGAAATAAACTGTTACTTGTAAGCCTCCCAGTCTATGATACTCTGCTATAGCAGACCAAATGAATGACCATCTTTATCCATTCTACAATTCTGATGGAATTGATGTGATTTTAATAAATTTAATTTTTGAAAATAATCCTTGTAGAATGATATCCTATGTACAGAACTATATCAGCATAATTTTTTTTTAAGAAAGAATACATTTCTTACTTTTAGGTAGAGAAGGTCTTCGCAACACATAAAATGTGAAAGCCATAAAGGAAAAGAGTGATTCATGTAAAAATCTGAAACTTCTTTAGTAATAATAGTGATTGCTATATGCTGTGCCCTCTTATGTAAATAGTATAAAATAAGTATGTTAACTGTCCCTTTTTACAGGTGAGGCAGTTAAGTATTAGAGATAGGACTCACTCATATGGCTAATTTGGTGAAGCCAGGATTTAAATCTTAAGTTATACTTTGAACTCCATGCTATTAAGACCTACACTATATGTAGTTCCCTTGTATTAGAAAAAGTTTAATAATCGAAGGTATGAGATAAGAAAGTGACTTGGGAAAAATATATTAAATATAAGTTTACACACATACATAGGAGTTTCTGTAAATTAATAAGGACAACCTAAAAAAAATAGGTGAGAAACAGAGGCAGACAGATCAGGAGAAATACTGAATGCACAATGACCACAGAAAAGCCCAGCCCCTCCAGCAATCGGGACTGCAAATCAAAGGAACGAAGAGATGCCAATCATTATCATTAGTTTGATGATTCAAAAGATTGATTTTTGGCAAAGTATTGATGAGGGTAAGAAAAAACAAATTTTTACCCTCATGTGCTGATGTGATAGTGCCAATTGTCAAACTGACAGAGCCTTCCTTTAGGGCAGCCCGGCAGTAGTCACAAAATTCAGAGACATCCTCCAGTATAGCAATCACACGCCTCAGCTTCCTCCCCAGACCCAGTGGCATGTTCTAAAAAAATTCATGTGCATTGATACTCATGACCGCATTGTTTGGAAGAGTTAAAAGGACACCAGTAGGCAGAATGACTTTGATTTTCATGGGCCATTAGTGAAAAAAGTTAGAAAATTTGCAGGCCTGATTTGCATACACACACACACCTCAACGCAAAACTATATTTATGCATGTCTATATATGGTTGTAAGTGCATAAAAGATTATATACACACACACCTGGGAAGGGAAAGGGTCTCGAAGGATTCTGCCATTTTCTGCCATAAAGATTATTTCCTAAAATACCTGTGACCAAACAAACCTACCCATTTCCCACAAATATTAATTTCTCACAAACAAAATTCATAAAGATTTTTATTAGGTCCCTTCCTCCTGTTTCTCTTTTCTGCTTATGAAACTTTGCTCTTTCTGCAGGTCTTCTTCCAACCCGGATCTGTGTTAAAATCTTTAGCATTTCTGCCTACAATAGGTTTTTCTTCTCTTCCCATCTTTATTTAATAAGCCCCATACCTGGGGTGCTTGGGTGGCTCAGTCGGTTAAGCACCCGATCTTGATTTTGGCTCAGATCATGATCCTAAGGTTTGTGAGTTCAAGCCCCATGTCAGGCTCCATGCTGACAGCACAGAGCCTGCTTGGAATTCTCTCGCTCTTTGCCCCTTCCCTGCTCACATGCGTATGTGCTCTCTCTCAAAATAATAAAAAAAAAAAAGCCCTATGCAAATATTTTCTCCATAGCCACAATGTCTCCTTTTCACCTTGCTCAAGAAAAAGCTGATGATTATTGAGTTATCAGCTCTAAATTGGGTCTCTGAAAATTTGGATAAAAGTAACATTGCCTAAGTTTTAGTCACTTGCACTAAGAAGGATGGAAATTCAACATGCTGAGAGAGGCTTCCTCCTGTAGAGAGACTAGAACAGAAGGCAATGCTATTCATGCTCCGGATTCTTGCTTGCAGCAATTGCCTTTGGTACTTACAATTATGACTCTTCAGAGACAATATTCAAGACACAGAATTTAAGTGAGAGAAAGGGATACGTCCTATGTCACACAGCTAGATGGCGACACAGCTGCCTCAGCATCCACACATTTCATTCTACCGTGTTCCCTTTATTTCTTTACTCACCTCTAGGTGGCAGTAAATCTGGTTCAGGTTTCTCCATATCTTTACTCTGTCACTTGGAATCTACTTTAAATTCTTCCCCGCAGCTTCTACATCCTATTTGTAAAACTGGCATACCGAGAATATCCTCTCTGGGTTGTGAGAATGAAAACGAGATCATCCCACATCATTCCGTGTGTGTGTGTGTGTGTGTGTGTGTGTGTGTAAGTGAGGCTGTTATCATTATTTTAATATTACCTAACAATTTAGAAAACCCCAGACTTAGAGTCTCAGTTGCTTTCCTTTTGGTGGATGATTACTTGCTGAATTCACCAAGTTCTTCAATATTGAACTTCCATTATTATGATAGAGGATTTTTAAGGTAGGAGTCCCTCTGGGGCTTCTCACTACTACTGCTTTGGTTTTGTCCCCAAATATATACATACGTGTGTGTGTGTGTGTGTGTGTGATTTAGTTATCACTTTTGATCCCCAGACGAAAGGAGGGCTAAGGACTTTGGGATCCTAATCTTCCATGCGGCAACACTCTTAAAGCAATTGACTTCAGCTTCTTACCTGGGCTTCCTTCCTGTGAGCCGTAGATAGAAGTCGTAGATGATGGCAGGGGCTCGGTGGCTGACTGCATTCCAGTACTGGCTTGTGATGATATTGGATGTGAAGTCCGCATTCGGCCTCCTAAAAGCTTTCTCAAATGGGACTTTTTCAAAGGTTGCCAAGACTTGGAATCCTGCGGAAAAAATAGAGCACTAAGTCCAGGCGCATATAAGCCCACTGTAGTCGAGGTTGCAATGATAAAGACTAATGATTTGCTGTGTAGAGTCAAGAATCAATCTCTGAGACAATATTAAGGTTATTTATGCCAGGCAAGAGGTCACCTGCAAAAATCAAACAATGAGAATGGGTTACAAAGTGGGTTCTTTTCTTGAAACCTTACACTAAAAGCAACTTCTTGGGGAAATAATAGTTCTAGTCAATACAGTGAAGTACTGTTCGGAAAAACTTAAATCCATCATTGGTTCCAAGGATATCTAGTCTATTCTGAAAGCCCCAAGACAGAACCTGAAGGCTTTATTTCCTAGGCTGGATTGTTACTTGCAGAACCATCAGGAAAGTTTCTTCACATTTTACTTAAACCTTTATAAAGGGTTACCTTTTAGAAAAAAATTTTTAATGTTTATTTTTGAGAGAGAGCAAGTGAGCGAGTGGGGGAGGGGCAGAGAGAGAGACACAGAATCCGGAGCAGGCTCCAGGCTCTGAGCTGTCAGCACAGAGCCCAAAGCGGGGCACAAACTCACGAACCGCGAGATCATGACCTAAGCCAAAGTCAGACGCTTAACCGACTGAGACACCTGAGACACCCAGGCGCCCCTATAAAGGGTTACTTAAAGCTTCATAAAGTTTAAGTAAAATAGAGAATATCAAGGCAGGATTCCCTTATATTGGTTCACTTTAAATACCAGTCTTTTACTTCTTGGGTATTTCTGCTTCTCTAGGAATATCCAGACTCAATCGTCCACTCTTGTCTCCAGATTTTTCACAATTTTTTACATTGTTATGTAGATAAAACCTAGTTAAAAACTTTTAATGTACAGTTGTAAAATAATTATTTAAAAAAAACTAATTCAAATTCAATATTTATTTTATGTATGTAAAATTTTCAAAGGCTATGCCTAAGTTCATTTTTCAATTATAATGATACCAATTCTTTTTTTTTCAATATATGAAATTTATTGTCAAAATGGTTTCCATGCAACACCCAGTGCTCATCCCAAAAGGTGCCCTCCTCAATACCCATCACCCACCCTCCCCTCCCTCCCACCCACCATCAACCCTCAGTTCTCAGTTTTTAAGAGTCTCTTGTGCTTTGGCTCTCCCCCACTCTAACCTCTTTTTGTTTATTTTTTCCCCCTCCCCTCCCCCATGGGTTTCTGTTAGGTTTCTCAGGATCCACATAAGAGTGAAAACATGGTATAATGATACCAATTCTTATGGTGATATGATTATTGTCCTCCTTAAACAAGATTACCTGGAAATCTATATAAAATATATATACCTTACACAGAAAAGATTCTCAAGAAACATCTGGCCCAGGAATCTGGACTGTTCTCCTCCCAGAGGGAGTCATAATCACTTTTAAGAATCACTAGTGAAGTGGTTACTGACCATTGGGGAGAGTCAAGAGACGCATCTTCTACTTCTATTTTGGGTACCAGCCTCCATATGAATTTGAATAGATCTTTTATTCTCCTGGGCCTCATATGTAAAATAAAGCAAGGCCACTAGATTATTTTTAAGATTACTTTCAACTGTGATATTGTATAATTTGAAAAAAACAGATAATAAGTTGCAGCACGGAGGAAGACTTGTAAATTTCAGAAATGTAATTTACACGTTTTATTTAAGAGCCTAAGATATCTGGTTTGCTTCTATGAATGCCACTTTTATAAGTGATATCATAATTCTGTTACTGACGTAGAGGAGATTTATTTCCAAATATGTTCAGAATTATTTAGATATATGATCTAAAGAACTGGATATATGATCTGAAGAACTTTGATGATAGTAGATCATTTCATTTTTACTGAAGTAACAACTTTGCAAACAATAGCATAGCAGAGTGTTCTGAATTGGGAATCAGATTCTAACAAATGAAGTTCATTTGATTTTTTCTATAGCTAGTATCTAAACAAAATTAGATGTTCTAAAAGTTTCAGATATTTGCAGGACAACTCCTAAATTGACAAAGGAGGACAAGATTGGTTAGCTAATTTTCTTTTACATGCAGGATTAATTACTTCAACAAGATACTTTCAAGGTCACATGTAAGGCTCACTGTATAAATCAATGAAGAGTATTGCTGACTCAGTAACAAAAGTTAGTAGTATTGAACTTTTCTAAATCTACTTGGTCATTGATCATTTCACAATCTCAGTGAGGGAGCAAGGGGGGCAAGGGATATGCACATGGGAGCAGCTGCCCCAGCAGGAATATTTCATCATGGACATTACTTATCATTGCTGACTTTTGCTCAGTTTTCTTGATTTTTAAAATCTTTGTAGCCAATGAACCCCTTATTGCTTACAATCATGTAGATATTCCACTGACTCCCTTTGATGTACCACAGTACATTCTAGTTAACTCTTACACATTTATAATTTCTAATTATTTTATCTTTTTTGCTTATTTTTTGTCTTTTTCTCCCACTCGACTCCAAGCTCCAGAACACATTTTGTCCATCCCCACCCCCTACCTCTGTGGTAGACATTCACAGTGTGAGGGCAGACACTAATAGTTAGGTAGTTACATCTCTATAGACACTTACCCATTTTGCCCCAGTTACAAGGATTGAAGTTACCAGATGTACAATGGTAGATTAATGTTGACTTAGGTCTGAAAAATGAAATAAAAATTAAATAAATACAACTAAATGAAAGACTAATGGAAAAAATATAAGGAAAAATAACATTTAAACAAGATTGTTTCAGTAGTTTCCATAATGAAAGCAACATTTCCATCTTTTGTTCCTTCTTTGGGTAAAAAAGCAAAATGGAAGAAGACTAGGGAAATATGCGTGTTTGTGCATGTGCACACAGAGAGCTCACAAAGGTTGATGTATTTAAGCAGCAAATGGAGGTACCATGACAATGAGAAAGTGGGTCACATTCCTTACTTCTGGGCATGGTTACTGGGCAAAATATAGTCTATGTTTTCTCCTAAATCCAGTTAAGCCCTGCTGGATTGAAAAACATCTAAATGGCTGACTTCAAATAAGAAAATTTTAATTCTATTTGTCATTTACTATCAAAGCCAAATATATAAACAACATTTTTTTTTTTTTTTTTTTTTTTTGGTGCTAGGAAATAGCCCCCATATGGTGATCTGAGATTTTGGCATTTATCAGGAAGTGAGCAGTTCTATAAAATATAAAAGATGCCCTCATTTCACCCACTTTTATCTCCTTTGCCTTGAAAAAGGAAGCTGTATTTTAAATTACCGAATAGAAGGAAAAACTCTTTTTGGTTATCAATTTTATGGTTAAAGGATTTAAAGAGTTTGTTACTTTATGATCAAAATGCACATCAGTATTTATAAAACACCTCCATGCATACGTGATGGCATATTTGAAACTATGTAAAATATTAAATCCTCTTTCACATTTGGGGTCTTCTGCAATCAAATGCATATAATAAGCCTAACATATTCACCCTCCTCCTCGTCAAAGCTCTGCAAGCTGGCTTATGCATGCACACCTGTGAACTGCTGTGTACCATCCTACAGCCAAGGTGAGATTGACAACTGTATCAACTGGAATTAAATCTGCCACTGCCATCGGAGTAGCTCTTATGGACCGGAGAAACCCTTTCCCGGCCTGCACAGGAAAAAAGAACATAAAATAGGTTTTAAGTAATAATTGGGGCTAATACTAATACCGCTAGTTACAACAGTTAGCACTGACTCGCTGCTGACTGGGTTATTGTGCTAAGGCTGACTTTTCTCAGCCTACCCAACCCCCCAGCCAAGTTCACCTCAAATGCCAGCATTTCCACAATAGTCCTCAGGTCCCTTTAGAGAGTGGAGTTCCTCAGATTTGTGAGAGGTTAATATATCTAGTTAATAAACACCAACAGTTTTTTCACATTTAATAATTAATCCATGAGATATTTTAAGAATTAAGGTTTCCCAAATTTCCCGCTATTACTAGTTTACCATTTCTTTTTTTTTTTTTAATTTTTTTTTCAACGTTTTTTATTTATTTTTGGGACAGAGAGAGACAGAGCATGAACGGGGGAGGGGCAGAGAGAGAGGGAGACACAGAATCTGAAACAGGCTCCAGGCTCCGAGCCATCAGCCCAGAGCCTGACGCGGGGCTCGAACTCACGGACCGCGAGATCGTGACCTGGCTGAAGTCGGACGCTTAACCGACTGCGCCACCCAGGCGCCCCGGTTTACCATTTCTTAAATGATGTCATTTTCTGCTAGTGCCTAGTAGCTTACAAACAATAGTAGACACTAAAGGTTTAAGAGACACTTTTAAAAATTAGGGGCACCTGGGTGGCTCAGTTGGTGAAGCATCCAACTCTTGGTTTTTGGCTCAAGTCATGATCTCATGGTTTGTGAGTTCGAGCCCTGCATCAGGCTCTGTGCTGACACTGTGGAGCCTGCTTGGGATTCTCTCTCTCTCTCTCTCTCTCTCTCTCTCTCTCTGCCCCTTCTCCCCCTCCTCAAAATAAATAAACTTTTTAAAAAAATTAATAAAGTTCTACCATTCCACAAAAACTTTTTTATTACTTAGGAAAGGGCCACCACTTTTTGTTAAGTGTTAAGTATCTTAGTTCACAGATCACTGATCTTATGTAGATGTAAGAATTGGGAATTACTAACATTAATAAATAAGTCATGCCAATAAATAAGTCAGTTAATAAATAGTCATGTTTCTTGATTTTATGAAGTTATTGATACCCTGCATATTTCTAGCATCGATTTGCAATAGTTAGCACTTTCTTATGTTCCTCATTTTTATTTTCTTGTAACTGATTCCCCTTCCTTTGGATGTAAAAAATCAGTTTTAAAAAATTTAGAAAATCGGAATAAATGTGATTTATAAATAATATAAAGAAACTCATTCTAGGATCATGTTAAAATAATTATGTTCTAAGTTACCAAATATTAACCCCAACTAAGCTTTAAAGAAGAAAGAATTGAAGACAGAGAACAAAAAGAGAGGGGCTGCTAGAAAAATAAAGAAATCAGAAGGAAGTTCACTGTCCCTGTCTTTGACAGGTAGTCACAATTCACTCTCTTATATGTTAGTTCACGTTGGACCTAGCTCTGAGAAGAACAGAAATAACCTGAAGCATGAGGTTTCTAATAAGATTTAAATTCAGGGAGAGAATCGAATTCCTATTCATTGTCCTAAAGAGTAGAGTAATGGTTCTGGTCTTACAGTGTTTCAGCGTGAACTGTGAACTAGGTCACGGCTCATGTCAACCCCATCAGCCTTCAGTGCAGGGAGAAACCCACTGATGATGACTTACAGGCACCACTGACATTTCTACTTGTCTGTGAGAGGATTATTGGTGAAAAGTATTTACTAAAGTCATCAATTTTTACATGTGAAAAATTTGCTCCAGTGGGTGTTTCTCTTTCTTGTATCTGTTGAGCACCAGTTATTGATGTATGTATATATATACATACATATATATATACACATACATATATGTATATATATACGTACATATATATACATATATACATGTATATATACACATACATATTATGTGTGTGTGTGTGTGTGTGTATATATATATATATATATATATATACATACATAAAATTTCTATCCACGCAAAACTCTTATATGTGTATTATAATAAAAAATTTAATCTTTGGGAATGTGACGTTTATTGCATCCCCAGTTTGGTGTACTAATTCAAGCTATTAATAAAGAGCAAAAAGGAGGAAACACTCCCATCTTGTGGTAATCAAAGGGAAATACAGACATGGTCCTTGATGCTCAGATTTTTCCAAAAATAACTCCTAAATCGTAATTGATATCACAGGACCTCTGTTTTCCTGATAATAAAATCTACAAACAATAGAAGTAATTTCATCCTCCCTCTATTTTCCAATCAGCAAAACTGAGATTAAGTTGCTTCGATAATAATAAAGTAACATTTATGGTTTTGGATCAATGAAGCCATAGCAACACTAAGCATTTCCTTACCATTCCTCCACTACATTTCAAGTAGTTGTTTCTACAGTGTTATACATACCGCAATAATGAGTCCACTAGGTCCATTTAAGTTATCAACCCAACCCTAAAAGAAAAAAAGATCTCTATTGGTTACACATGTCAGAAAATCATAATATATCTGTAACATCTGCAGTCTGATCTTAATAAATTTCAAAAAAGAGCACTGAGACCCTGGCTGATAGAACAGTCTAAGCCAGTTTTTCTAAGACCAGAAACAAAGATCAGTGGCAAAGCACTGGATATTTCTGCACTTGTGCAAGAATTAAGATTCTGCCAGCATTCTGGAGGAATCATGGAGAATTTCAAATTGTTTTATGACCTCTTACAGGCTAAATTGCACCTTGTCTTAATATCATAACCTGCCAATCCACTTATTAACCATCATTTTTCTCCACCTCAGTCCTGATTTTAATTCTCCAGGGGAACACTACAAATCAAACATGATTTGTAGGAATTATCCATTTCTCAAAAATGAGAAGTCATAGCGTCCAAACTCCACTTGTATTAGCTTGCTTAGAGATGTTAACAGGGAGAATATGTTCAGGAGCAGTTAGAGGAAAATGTCTTTCTGAGTTTGTCTCCTAAGCCCTAAAAGCAAGTCAGTTGACCTTATTCTGTCTGTTTCTTTATATGTAAAAGTCAAAGTGTGTGTGGAAAATAGGAGAGGAGACAGAAAAGAGAAGATGAAGGGATTGTTGAGTCTTCTAGGGACCAGGCACTACACTACACAAACACTCCTCATACATTGTCTCATTTGGTTGACTCTCCAAAGTGGGTCCAGTATTGGGCTAAAACAGTATTAGCCCAGTTTTATAGATGAGACCACTTAAAAGGCTCCATTGTCATAAGTAGTACAGCTCAAATTTGGGGGGCCCTAAAGCTTCACAAAATTGCTTCAAAAAAGATGGTATAATTTAGTGTACTTTCAAAAGGATATTGCAGTATACAGACACAAAAATTATTATTCCTACCCTGAGAACCTTCTGTGAACTTTGTGATTCTTATTTGCCCTGGCAGTTGTAATACTACCAGTTTGGCCATCAAGAACATTCTGGTATATTTAAACTATAGAGGGAAAGCCAAGAACTAAAACTATCTCCCATGGAATTTTCACACTAGGGTTAACAAGAAGTGAATTTAAGATCTCCAGCCAAGTCTAGGCTCCCAGAGGAGCATCATGCTGGACAGATTCTGAACCAAACATGGAATTTTGTCCTAGTACAATGGGTTCATGTTCGATTTGCTGCACTCAGCTATATATTCTGAGAAGAGAGAGGCAGAGAGAGAGAGAGAGAGAGAGAGAGAGAGAACATCAGAAAGTAATTGGGTGAGAAGGATGCTGGTTTGGAAGCAAAGCAAGGAATCTGGAATCCAGGTGAGTGGGCTTACCGGGAAAGGCTCCTGCCAGGTTGCTCCCACAATGGAGGGCCTTATGATGGCAATGTTTAGGTTCCCACTCTCTTGTTGCACCACCATTTCTCCCAAGGCCTTGGTGTATGTGTAAGTATTGGGCCGATCCCCAATCAGCTTGGGTGTGATCTCATCAATAATAGCATCGTCTAACCACCTGAGGGTAGTCAGAGTACAAAAGAATTCTAGCAACATGTGTTAGACAATAAACCAAAAAAAGAAAGAAAAGAAAAAGAAGAAAGAAAGAAAGAAAGAAAGAGAGAGAAAAAGAAAAGTTCCCCAAAACAAGACCCTGTGAGACACAATCAAACAACACTTTCCATTTCTCGCTTGAGTTCTAGAATTCAGAACAGTTGCAGGATACCCAAGTTGAGTGGGTATCCAAATCCTGTGCGCTGAATGAGCTCTTTGCTCTGCACTGCTAAGCCCAATCCCATCAGTTGAATCCTGCTTCCTCCCACTCAGATCGATAAATTCAGCAGCGATGCAATCTACAGCTTTATTATGTTTGATCTCTAATTATCACCAATTACTTCCTCTCCAACCGGCTCACAAGTACATCCAGGAGCACATTTGTGAGCTCCAGTCACCCTCCAGGAGCGTGGCACGTTCTGTATTCACAGAGTTGAGAGGCTCGCATCCAGGGTGCTTCCGTGGCAGCCCGGCTCATTCAGTGTTGTCCAATTAACACCGAGTGCACTGATCTTGCAACCTTCAGCTTTTTGCTTTTAAAATTCTGCTCAATGCCTTAACAAATAAAAGCAACTACATTTGGCAGACTTACAATGTGTTTTAGCAAATCTATGAAATGCATTTTGGAGCTCTATTTGCAGTCTATGGTAATAGCTTGATAATTATTTCCAGAGATTTTGCATGAATTTTGAAGTGCTCTAGTAACTATGAATAGTCTGTCAAGTGGAGTGATTATAGTACGCTGAAGCCACTTTAACAGAGTGATTATTGAATACCTGTACTGACAGAAAGACAAGTATCATGAATAACTGAGTTACCATGATATCAGCCTAATCTCTTTTTTAAAGATGTCAGAACTATTTTGATAATCCCAAAGTCTATCTGTGCTTCTCAGAGAAAGCAATAAAAGCATGAATTAAATATTTAATGTTTCTCTTAATTGGAAGGTCTATTTGGTTAAACATTTGACATAATACAGTTTTAAAATTTAGGCTACCTAAGGGGCGTCTGAGTGGCTCAGCTGGTTAAGCATCTGACTCTTGGTATTGGCTCAGGTTATGATGGGTCGTGAGATGGAGCCCCGCATTGGGCTGAGCTGGTTGGGACTCTCTCTCTCCCTCTCTGCCCCTCCTGCTGTCGCTCTCTCTCAAAATAAGTACACTTAAAAAAAATTAGGCTACCTAAATATGCTAGTGTGATTTTTATAATCCATGTGTTTGGTACATTTATTCCTATCTTAAAGGACTGAGCTCAGTCATACTATTTTGATTATAGGGAAATCTTAGCTGTTACCGCTTTGCTCCCATGACAAATTATTGAGCATTTAAGATGTGCTTATGCCAATACTTCAGAAAAACAACTCTCAATTTTAACACCTCTCATTGGATATTGGAGTGTCTGTAATGTTTTTGGTTTTCCTTGCTTTGCTGCTATTAGTGCTGAGTGTTTGCTGGTTACTCAAATGCCTTTTGATTTAAATTGAATAGGCAAAGGTCGAGAAGTTCCCAGAATAAACACAACTCCAAATACTTAGAAAACCAGAAGATTTTCCAATTATATAGCCACCTGATGGTTGGGCTAAAGCTTGTGGGATGATGCAGGCACCTCTCCATTTTATATTAATGTTACCTTTACCTCATTTGATGGTCAACAGGGGGTTAACTGACCTAAGACCCTTTTGTTTCACCTGCAAACATACAGAGGTTTCAAAAACTGCGTTGGAGGAAATACAGCCTGATTTCAAGAAGGTTGTAAAGAAAAAAATCTATGAAAAAGCAGAACCCGGCCATGAGCTAGGATTATACGTCACATGGTGGGCACCAGCTGTTGTCACTGATGTTAGCGTGCACGGCAAGGGTAATACTTGGAGGCTTTGGTGACGAACGTGCTGGTTGTGTAGGTTTCTAAGAACACAACTGCAGAAGTTGCAGTGCCCTGTAAATGGCCTCCCTCTACTAGTCATAGCTCTACCTGTGTTCCATAATATCATTTTCTATTCTATAGTTTCGATCTTTTTACTTGTGAAAAATGGCAATAATTTCATCCGTTCAAAATTCTTGGGATATCATGAGAACGAACAGGAATATTCGCAACTGCACTTAAAGCTATTTGATAAAACAAAAGGAGCCAAGAAACCTAAGACATGTTGATTTTGGGGACAACAACCAAGGAGCATGTGTCTACAATGGTAATAGTTGGTTTTGAAATACCTTTTCTTGGGCGCCTGGGTGCCTCAGTCAGTTAAGCATCTGACTCTTGATTCCGGCTCAGGTCATGATCTCACGGTTCATGAGATGGAGCCTCGTGCCAGACTCTGGACTGACAGTACAGAGCCTGCTTGGGATTCCCTCTTTCTCTCTCTCTCTGCCCCTCCCCTGCTAGTTCTCTCTTTCTCACTCTCTCAATATAAATAAACCTATAAAAATAATAAAATAACTTTTCTGTTTAATTTTGAAGTATTTTTTAAATGTTTACTTAGGAGAGAGAGCGTGAGACTCTCTATAAGTGGGGGAGGGGCAGAGAGCTAGGGGTACAGAGGATCTGAAGCAGGCTCTGAGCTGACCGACAGCAGAGAGCCCGACGCGGGGCTTGAACTCATGAACCCTGAGATCATGACCTGAGCTGAAGTCAGATGCTTAAACGACTGGGCCACCCAGGCGCCCCAAAATACCTTTTCTAATTTTTTTTTAATGTTTATTTATTTTTCACACAGAGAGAGACAGAGCGTGAGTGGGGAAAAGGAAGAGAGGGAGGGAGACACAGAATCTGAAACAGGCTCCAGGCTCTGAGCTGTCAGCACAGAGCCCGATGTGGGGCTTGAACCCACAAGCTGTGAGATCATGACCTGAGCCAAAGTCGGACGCCCAACCGACTGAGCCACCCAGGCGCCCCCCAAAATACCTTTTCTAATACAACCAAACAGTCCCTCACTTATCTCATCCAGGCACTTCCTGAGTTCAAAGCGGACACTGATGTAACAAACACACATATATATTGTATGATACCCCTTTGGGGACATATAATCAGTTCATGCTCTTTTTTACCAAAGTCTGATTTGCTGCTGGTTGTTCTCAATTTGTTTTTAAAATAGTAAATAAGACAGCATGGGGAAAAAAAGACACTCTATAAATAAAAGTACATTTCTAAAATTAACCAAATGCTCTTCAGTGTACCTAAGATGTTTTGAACCGATAGGGCCTAGATTCTAAACTTCTACTTAAATTGCTGGGTTGCTTGGCTGGCTCAGTAGGTTGAGCATCCGACTCTTGATTTCAGCTCAGTTCACAATCTCGCAGTTCATGAGTTCAAGCCCTGTCAGGCTCCAGGCTGCTAGTGCACAGCCTGTGTGGGATTCTCTTCCTCTCCCTCTCTTTCTGCTCCTCCCCCACTTTCTCTCTCTTTCTCAAAGTAAATAAACTTTAAAAAACTTTAAAAAATAAACTTCTACTTAATTTTGTTTCTAATGTTTATTTTTGAGAGAGAGACAGAGTGAGAACCGGGCAGGGGCAGAGAGAGAGGGAGACACAGAATCCGAAGCAGGCTCCAGGCTCTGAGCTGTCAGCACAGAGCCCCACGCAGGGCTCGGACTCACAAACTGTGAGGTCATGATGAGCCGAAGTTGGACACTTAGCTGACTGAACCACCCAGGCGCCCTGATAAACATCTACTTAAATTCGCTTCAAAAGAAGCAAAAGGCTATTGATTCTCAGAAAGCAACGTACATACAATTTCCTCTAAATATTACTATCTTTTGCGGGGCTTGAGATTTATTGAAGCTTTCTCCTACTCTCAGTAATTTCACGACTGATGTATTTACCAAGTGAAAGAGCAAGAGGAATGTGCGTCTTTCCTCCTAGGTTTCTTACACAACAAGCAGGGCAAGACAATGGTGTATCAGGTGAAGCTGTCTGTTGCCTCCTGGTGACGTTCCTTCTCCCCTCTCATCTGAATTATGTTCTTCCCTTGATCATTGCAACTATCATTCTCTATGCACTTTCTCATGTGTCAGTTTCCCCACTTTCTAAGGAGTCCAAGAGAGCAGGGATTTTGTTTCTTCTCCCTGTATCCAGTCCCCTTCTGCTTCCAGGTACCTTATTCAGTCAATGAGGGCTCTCCCCACATGGCAGTCTTGATTGGCCAGTGTGTGTTCTGCATAGTGTTTGGGGAGCTGAGATGGACGATGATAAGAGAGAAGGAGTGAACACAGAAGGAGGTGGGTTGTAGGGAGATCGTGGGAAGGGAAGAAAGGAGACGGATTTGTAGAGTAGGAAGCAAAATTGGGAGTTAAAAATTCCAGTTGGCAGTGATGAAGAGTGTTGAAGAGCTGAAAGGCTAAACGTCAACCAACTTCAACTTGGCAGAGTTGGCTTCAGAGTAAATGTAAACTTTTTACTGGGGAGACGGATATATCTGTGTCTAATGCTCCTGGTGAACTGGCCTCCGCATTTCCCTCTAAACTTTTCCTGAGTACCTATTCTGGCCTCCAGTGGTCGGATAATATGAAAAGTATTCATTTTGTTTAGGAAACAGTGTAACCCTGCTCTGGTTTGTATTTAAAGCCTGGTAACATTAAAACTACACAGAATTTGCAGGGATTTTTTTTTTTTTTTTTTTTTTTTTTTGGTCAGCTGCTTAGATGCCATCATAAGGCCATGCAATCCTGACAATAAACCCACAAATATTAAAATTAGTGTTTTCCTTTTCCTTGGAATAAACTTTCTTAGTGTTAACAATGTGTTCTTGGCACCAAGGCAAAACTACTTTCCGACCTCTGACTCCCCTTCATTTGTCACAGCTGATTGCTGTCAGTGTCTGATCAAAAAGCACATGGCAGATTAGCTGTGCTTCTAGAGGCCAGGTGACTTCAAGAGTGTGATGTTTAGTAGGTACAAATCTATCTGGAACCTGTCATCAAGGAAAGCATCTAGGAATTGAAAGACAAAGTGAGGAGAGTAGGGGAGCAGAGGTGATTTGATGGCTGGAACATGACTGACCCCATGTCCAATGGAGCTGTTGAATGAAAACGCACTCCGAGGCATGATTTCCCAAACTTGCCTGCTCACCGGTAAGACTTATGTGGGGCCTCTGACAGAAGTTCAGATCCCTGGGTACCGTCTTACAACCACTAAATCAGTCTTTAGGGGTGACAGTTTGATAATCTTTGTTTTTAACAAGTGGAGTGGTGAGTCTTAGGGTCAGGCAAAGTGGGAAATCGCCAATTTAAAAGAGCACCGCTCCACAAGTTTAAGACTTGAATGATTTGGTATTAGGTTTCGAAAAGGCATTGCTTCTTGGAGTAAAAATTTCAGTAGAATTGAACTTTAAGAGAATTAAATCCCTGGCACCGGAGACGGAAGCCGTGACAGTTGTGGGTGTCCAGATCTGATGGTTGACCCGACAGGCATGTGCAAGCACATGTGTGAAGCAGTTGCCATGTCCTATTGGTTTTTCTCTCCCCAGATACAGGGGTGTTTTTTTCATATCTGTTGCCCCTCTCCAGTCCTAGGACCCCTCTCCTTCCCTCTCCATGGCCAGTGATGGCTCTCCCTGCCTCTGGTGACTGCCCATGTGGACCTATCCCCCTGCCCCCACGACCATATTAATGTGCCTAAAGCCCACTTTCATCAAAGTCTTTTTTTGATTAAAACAAAATGGAACAAATAATCAAAGCCACCCCAGTCCCCCCCCCACACACACACACACGACCCTCCTTCGGTGTATCCCCAGTGCCTACAGAATTAAGTACAATCCTCTACATGGTACTCAAAATCTCAGTATGGCCCCAGACATCTTCCCAGCTTGACCTCTAGCAGCTTCCCTACATGTAACACATGTGCGGCCGAAGTGGACTGACAGCCATATCCCAAACATGCGCCCGGTTTTCCTGCTCCAGTGGCCGTGCCTGGTATGTGCCCTCCTCTTCCAAGTCTGTGTCCTATGTCTGCCTGTGTTTACAGAGCCTTTCTACCTCCGCCAACTCCATCAAACTTAATATGTCCCACTTCCTCTACCACACTCCATATATAATTCTACCCTGTTTTGTCTTGTGTTTTATTACGAGCTCCATGAGAACACGGTCTATATTTTAAGAAAGCACCTTTTAATCTCTTACACTGCCAAATGTGTGGGTGTACCGAAAAGACTGCAGCCATGTGACCAGAATCATGTGGCCATGGAGAAAAATGGTGTCTCTGTGACTTATTAGCTGAGAGACTTCTGAAGAGTTACTTAGCCTTTCTGAGCTTTTGTTCCTTTATTAGTACAGCAGTAATGATAATATCAACCCTAGAATATTGTGGTCAGGAACTGAATGTCTGTTAAAGTGTCTTTACTCAAAATAATTGCTCAGTGATGATTCATAGCTGCCCTTCCCTTCTTAATGCATATTTACTAGACTGTTTTAAGTATGCTATATAAAGCAGTAAATATTTATGGATCCACTTTTCTAGTTCCCGACTCTAGTTATTTCAAGTTGTTATACAGGTGCAAAAATCCTTTTCTTCTGTCTCCCCTACGAGGTGGTAACTTGGCCTGAAAAATATGGAAAGCACCAATCCCAAAGCCCTATCTTTTCTGGTCAGTCATGTGCATTTTTACAATAAACATTCTAAGGGCATCTGGGTGGCTCGGTTGGTTAAGCATCCGACTCTTGATTTCTGCTCAGGTCATGATCTCGTAGTTGGTGAGATCGAGCCCCGCATCAGTGCAGAGCCTGCTTGGGATCTTCTCTCCCCCATTCTCTCTACCTCTCTCTCTGCCCCTTCCTGGGGCTAGCACTCCCTCATGTATACTCTCCCTCTCAAAATAAATAAACTTAAAAAAAATTCTGCTTAAGCTGTTATTCTGGAAAACTGGAATTTCATTGGCAATCCCTGATCTAGTCGTGCACATGAGTTTCTAAAGGTAAATACCACCAACTTTAGAAGCTAGAAATATAAAGGCAGGGACATGAGTAAGAATGGTGGCACAATCCCATGACCAAGTGCCTGTGGTAGTTGGGAC
Organism: Panthera uncia; assembly: GCF_023721935.1. Lineage (NCBI taxonomy): Eukaryota > Metazoa > Chordata > Mammalia > Carnivora > Felidae > Panthera > Panthera uncia. The sequence goes on along the minus strand of NC_064809.1, from coordinate 60,699,704 downwards.
AAGGGCAGAGGACACCGGCAGGTAGGAGAGAGAGAACAGCCCATTGTTTAATGCTGATTAGTGGCCATGTTTGTCATACTAATAAGAAGCATTAACTCCTAATTTCAGTTATTATTCAAATGTGGCTGGGGCGCCTGTGTAGCTCAGTCGGTTAAGCATCCACCTCTTGGTTTCAGCTCAGATCATGATCTCAAGGTCACGAGATACAGCCCCACATTGTCCTCTGTGCTGAGCGTGGAGCCTGCTTAAGATTCTCCCCATCTCCCTCTGCCCCTCCCCTGCTTGCACACACTTGCACCATCTCTCTCTCAAAATAAAGAAACATTTTTTAAAAAGAAGAAAAAGTGGGCTGTCAGAAATAGGGATAAGATATGGGCATACAGGTGTTTTACACATAGGACTTCACACCCCAAATATGAGCTTGCTATGGAATTCTGCCATCTATTCTCACGTTTGTCTAAACGAGCAAACAAGCAAACAAACGTCAGCCAGAACAGTGTGAAAATGGTCATCTCATTCCATCAACAAAATTTCATTTCATTCAGCAAATATTTGAGTCCCTACCAAGAGCTGGCAATGAAAGCAAGAAGAAACAAGAGACATTCTCTTCCTTTGCGAAACTCACTGCACAAGAGAGAACACAGATAAATAACCAGCTATTTAGAATAACCCTTGTAAGAGCAATGAAAAAGATGGACACGGGGGACGACGGCAACTCCAGAGGAGGCCGCCTCAGTGCAATGGCTTCCAGGGGAGAGCTCTGATGTCTGAGTAGGAACTAACCAGGGAAGCAGAGGTGCAAGTAGTTTCCAGAAACAGAACCGTCACGAGCCAAGGCAGAGAGGTATGAGGGAGAGGACAGACTACTTCAATGTGGCAAGGGAGGGCTGCCGGAGATGACGCTGGAATGTGGTCCTGAATGTAACACTGTGAGTGAATCATGTGCGCTTATGACTTTTCCCTGTTTAAAAAACAAACAAACACACAAACAAAAAAACAAACCTTGGTTCCTTAAGTGCATGCAAAATATACTCTGTGGAGACAAAAGTTATTTCATTTTTAGTTCTGTTTGGCTGCCTAGTTTTAAAAATAATTATACACCTTGGAGAGCATTACATGACAGAGAGACATAAATTTTGTACAAATGTCAATTACAGTTTGATCATAAATCAGGTAGCAATTACCTGCCTTTACCAGGGGATGGATAGTGGGGAAGGATGGAAAGTGCTGAACACCTGAAGTAAATCAACTCCTCTTCTGGGAGATGGATGAGTTTATTCTTGTTTAAAATCTAGGGTTATAGGGGCGCCTGGGTGGCTCAGTCAGTTAAGCGTCCGACTTCGGCTCAGGTCACGATCTCGCGGTCTGTGAGTTCGAGCCCCGCGTTGGGCTCTGTGCTGACTGCTCAGAGCCTGGAGCCTGTTTCAGATCCTGTGTCTCCCTCTCTCTCTGCCCCTCCCCCGTTCATGCTCTGTCTCTCTCTGTCTCAAAAATAAATAAACGTTAAAAAAAATTAAAAAAAAATAAAACCTAGGGGTATAAAGTGTCTGGACACAGCTTGGGAGGGAGGAAGTGCTATGGAGCACCTGGAGGAGCCCCTTTCTGGGGAGGAACTGAATCTCATTCCCTATCTCTTTTCTCTGGCAAACTCTCCGAGACTTTCAGTGCTGCCTCACATCGTGCTGTGATCTGTCAGGGGCCTGGACAGGTCAACAGTGGAGTGGGCCTCTGGAGCCTCAGCAGTCGAGTCTGGAATCAAAGCAGGTCTGCCCCTTTCCTGGGTGCAGCAAATACGTAAGCACCACGTTTAACAAGAGACAGCACTGTAGAGGGCAGCTGACTGACAGACAATTCGATTCTGTCCAAAAACACTGGGGGTTTCCACATCTGCTCTCATATACCGACTCTGGGTGTCGGAGCATCTTTTCTCCAGCCATCCCGACAAGCTCTGGACTCAGAAGGTTCCTTTGCACCAGTTAAGCAAATCATCGCTTATTAGTGACTTTAGGTAACCTCCGGGTCCTTTAGATGACTTTCATTCTTCTTTGTCCTGGATATTTTAAAATGACAGGTAAAAATATCTATTCTCAGAGCTGTAAGAGATAAAAATGTTTGCCCTGAAGGGAATGAACTCTTGATTTAGCTAAGCTTCATTTTAAAAAGTATATCTTAAATAGAAATACCAGTATTATATGAAAGTAAAATCTGACAAACTTCACTGTGAAATAGTCTATTTTCTCTGATGTATTACTTTTTTTTGCAGAGTTTGTTTGTTTTGCTTTTTAAACAAGGTAAACTTGGTAAACTGGACAGAATAATGGAGAATGTAATGAAGAATATAAATATATATTCTTTTTTTAATGAAGAATATGAAGAATATAAATAATGAAGAATATAAACAGAAAACAAAAATGTACTTATTCTGAGACCATGGTCATGTCCTAAGAAGAAAGTGGTTCCTATTAGCAGGCAAGAAGAGACAAATGCTATTTTTCCTTCTCAATAGGACAATAAGGAAAGTGTATCTGGGCCTAATCGACCAAAAGACGGGCAATTTCTGCCAGATCCGGGAGGATTTCTGCTTACCTATTAGTTCTTTATTAACCGATTAACTGCTATTCAACACTCTAGTGCAACTGCTTCATAGAACTCAATTCATCATCGCTACAAGATGGGCATTGTTGTTAGCCCCACCTCGCAAATGAAGGAACTAAGGCTCAGAGAGGCCAAGGAACCTACCTAAGGTCACACAGATATAAAGCTGCAGAACCCCTGTAGGTCTGACTTTCTTCTGCACTTTCATACTATCTGCTCTACTTATTTTCTCTGGTGACCACGCAAGCTCATTAAGAAGTGAGAAACCACCTCTACGGAAAGCATTCCCAAGTGCCTCTTGCAATCCTAAACCACTTAACAAAACTTTTCTGTGGGATTTATCTATGCCTGGCCTTCCTCCCCCCCCCCCCCCCCCACCAACGTCTATACTTCCCCACCCTGGAAATGACAGGAATAGCAGGGACAGGGGAGAGAAAACAAGCACCTTTTCAAAGCATGCAGTTTCAAGGATGACTCACTTCGTTACCTCATTAATGAATGACTACAAAGAAGCAGAGAGAACAGCTATCTGCCCACCTCTTGACCCCCCTCATCTGACCCAACTTACTCCATGGAGTCGATGATTTTTTTTGGCTCCACAGGGCATGGATAGATGACTTCATCGATGTGCTTCAGGTTACAATTTGAAAAGGCCGTAGAGATATGTATGAAGGCTTCAAGCTTTGGCATCTGACTGGCCATAAGCAAGAGCTGCTGGGTGGCAGTGACATTAAGTTGCACGGCATGCCTGCAGAAGGTTAAGCAGAGGGAAGAACAATGAGGCAACCCAGCACCCTGCCTTGCTGGAACTGTATCTACTCCAATAACTTGCATGTCCATCTGAATTTTGTGGCTGCACCAAAGGACCGGGAAGATTGGGCGCCTGGGTGGCTCAGTGAGTTAAGCGTCTGACTTTGGCTCAAATCCTGATCTCACGGTTCGTGGGTTTGAGCCCAATGTCAGGCTCTGTGCTAACAGCTCAGAGCCTGGAGCCTGCTTCAGATTCTGAGTCTCCCTCGCTCTCTTCCCCTCCTCCACTCACGCTTTCTCTCGCTCAAAAATAAATAAAACATAAAACAAAAACAAAAACAAAAACAAAAAAGGACCATGAAGAAAAGTATGGGTCATGGCTACAGTTATGTGATGCCTGGAATGTGTTATATGTTGATTATGCATTCTGTGCACATAAATCCTATTCATGGAAGCATTGTGCATAGTGCATGTAGAGATCACTTGGTTCTAAATCAGCCGGAAGGGGGGAAAATCATAGTCCTATGAATTTGTAAAGGGGCTTCTCAAGCAGCCATTAAAAATATAAAAATACATAAACTGAGCCTTTGACTCAAGAAGCTGGAAAATTCAAATAAATTGTAGGGGAGCAACAGTGAATACAGAATGAGAAAGATACATATCTCTTGCAAAGGTCTGGGTCAGACATAAAAACTGATGTCAAAATCCTGAATTTTAGCTAACAGAACACAAAGTTCTATACACACAATATGTGGTGACAATGAAATAGTTGATTCTAGAAGTAATATGGCTTATATAATATTAAGAACCCTATTAATCTAACTAAAAAAGAAAAACTAAATGATCCTCTATATGATTTTGAAAAGTTTAAAAAGGACATTCAATATCCATTGCCAATTTATTTTTTAAAAATTCACTAAAAGAAGAATAAAATGATTAAAGTATGTCTATTTCACTTTGCTGGCTTGTATCTTGCTTCATGGTGAAAAGTTAGGAACACCCCTTTTAAAGTCAGGGCCAAGAAGGATGCTTACAGTCACTACTACTAACTATTGTTCTGAACTTCCACCTTGTAATAAGAGAGGAAAATAAAATTAACTAACAGATACAAAAATTATAAAGACAGTCACAAAAATTGTGATCAGATTACATAATTGTGTTTCTGGAAAACAAACAAAAAAGCTAAAACAACTATCCTGGGATATGCAATAATTCATTCAGTAAGGTATCTATTTATAAAGTTATGTAAAAGGAAAAAAAAACTGGAGAATATAATGGAAGAAAGGCACACATTCAAAGCTGAACATTTGAAAAATATGTCAGGTGAATAATAAATAAATGGGATATATAAAGAAAATTATAAAACTTCATGGAGGGTCACAAAAATTGAATAAACAATACATTGTTCTTGATAGGAAGAGAAAATGGTTTAAGGATGTTAAGTTTTTCTAAATCAGTTGACATATTCAAGGTAATCCTAATCAAAATCCCAACTTTTTAAGAACTTGGGAAAATTATTCTAAGTTTAATCAAGAAGTATAAGCAGATGAGAATAGCAAGGAAAATTCTATAAAAGGTGAATGATGTGTGTATGCTTGTCTAATAACATAAAAATTACAGTAATAAAATACTGTGGTATTGGAAGAGAAAGCCTAATTAATGGAACAAAATAAAGAGCTCAACAATGGAAATTTAGTATATGAGTTCATTTTAAATAAAGAGTAAAAGCAAATCATTTAATAAATGTTGCTTAAGAAGTAGCCATCTGTTAGAATTTTTCTCAAAAGCTACTCTACATTCACACCCACACCACTTTTCTTTTTATAGAATTTTCTTATTTCTCTTTACAGGCAAATAAACTTTAAATGGGTCAAAGACTTAAACATGAATATGAAGCAATAAAAATTCTAGAAGAAATTATGAATAACTGCATAAATAATAAAAATAGTTGAGGGCAAATGATAAACTGTTAAAATATTTTGGGCCTTATAAAAGACAAAAAATTAGTATGCTAAGACTTCCAAGAAGTCGTAAAATTGACAAGAGAAAAGTGTTTCAATAGAAAAACAGTCAAAGAACATGAATCGGCATTTCACGAAAGAATAAAATGCCAATCAGCATTTCAACATCTTCAACTTTTCTAATCAAAATATGCAATGGCATTTTCATTGCATTGGCAACATTAAAAATAATTAAAGGATTCTAACACAGTGCTATTCGGGTGTCAGAAATCAGCATTCACGCACACAGGGACAATTACTTCAATCATGCCTTTTTGGAAAACAATTTATCATTAACTGTTCAACGTTAAACATAAACTGTTTATAACCTGGGCATTATTTGGTACATCTCTAACAATTTTACTTCTGGACATTTACCCAAAGTAAAGCACACAAGGATTTACAAAATGCGAGCACAGAGATGTTCATTGAAGAGTTTTCTATAATAGTGAAAAATTAGAATAATCCAAAAATATCCACTAAAACAGAACTGGTTAAGTATATTATATACACATACAATGGAATGTCATGTAGTCGTTTGAAATTACAAAAGAATATTTATTGACAATGAAAGACATCCAAAAGTAGAATTGAGCACATTGCTAAAACATTATCAGTATGATGCCATTATTTTTTGGCAAAGTTGGACATAAATCTATTTTATTATGGATGTGTAAAGTAAAGTTGGAATGGTTATCTCTGGATGGTGAAATTTTTGGAGAAGTTTTACTCCTTTATATTTTTACTTATTAAGAATATATATATGTATATATATATATATATATATATATACATATATATATTTACTTATTTATTTATTTATTTATTTATTTATTTATTTATTTATATTTTAACAGAGACCATGAAGGAACTCACACGCACGTGCATGCGCACACATACGTACACATACAAGCTGTGAGAGGAAGAATGTACCTCAGAGGATCATCAAAGCGCACAGTGGCCGCACAGTGGAAGATAATGTTCGTGCAGGAGAGAAGCTCCTGCATGTCCTCCTTGCTGATGGCGAAGTCATTCTGATTGAGATCTGCGTAGATCGCTCTGATCTTCTCATGCACATTTGGACAGACTTCTTTGACCTTTTCAAACAGCTAAAACATAAATATAAATCAAAATGCAGAGAGCGGCATCACCGCATTTCCCTGACTTGTTTCAGGGTCATTTCCCAAACCTGGTTTTGTTTGTAATATCACTCAAAGAAGGCATTTACTCAAGAGCCATTTGTTTTACTTCATGCAATTCGGTCAGTATAGTACAATTTCCGCTCCTCTTAATTTGATAAACATAAAAAAAAATCAGTTTTAATTACCAGTAAGGAGTATCTTTTGAACTTTTCCTGCAGGGTGAAGGAAAGGTGAAGTCATCTGTATCCCGCCCCATCCTCTTTTCCCCTACAAGGCAGCTTTGTGTTCATACCTTGGTGATTGTTTCCATTTTGGGCTGGGAAATGTGCTTTTCAGCGCAAAATGACCAGCCTTTACCAAGTACCAGCAAAATCACTGGCCTTTACAAAGGAGGTCTTATGGGCACAAGTTCAAAACAACTTGGTTAACTGGCCCAGATGAACAAGATGTCTCAGCAGCACAAACATAATTAGAAAATAACAAATGAAGCAACTTTGTAATGGGTAAAACAAATGAAACTTTTATATCATCTCATTCTAATATCAATGGCAGTTATTGTCTAGTAAGACAATTACATGAGTCTATGTACTTTTTATGGGATTTTAATTGATTTCTTAATATTCTAATTTATTTATAAAGGGAAAAGGAATGAGCACTGGCAGTTTTAGCTTTTATTACAATTACTCAGATGGAACAGTCTCTCCTTTCCCTTCCACACAGAAGTCCTGAGGTTAAATTGGTCTTTCCCATTTTCTCAGCAAACCAATTTTAATAAAATGGTCTTTGCTTCAACTATTCTGTTAAAATGAAATTTTACTGTAGAATTGGTATGGTATGTGAACAGTGAGGAAAAGTAAGGCTGAATGTTTTAAAAGGTTAGGAGCAGAGAAAATTAGTCTGTGGTTTTAATGATAATACAGTAGCAGAGACTGTCCTCTGTTTTTCTTCAATCCAAAAGAATGTTTTCAGGATCATCTTTGATCCTGAGTAGCAGGTTTCTTCTCTCCATTAGAGATCTACCCTAAGCTTTTTAAATTGAATAGTAAGAAGTTAATCTTAGGCAGTCAGAGGAATCATGTCTCATCTGAATCAGGCAAGACCACGTTCAGTTTTCTAGGTGTGCAAGATGGTTTGGCATTGATCTAGCTGCATTTCAGGGACGAGAGGCAAAAAAACAAAAACAAAAACAAAAACACCAAAAAAAACCCTTCCAGGCTGCTCCGCCATCTTGGTCCCTCCTCAGGCATGACCATGTTCATTTGCCCTTCTGGGAATCCAGTGAAGGTGACCAGGGAAGGAAGTCAAATTCACACACTGGTGTGGCAAGTTAATAAACTCCTGTCTTTGACGTACCGTCTTCCTGCACTGCAGGATCAGCCTTTTCAGTAGGGTGTTAACTACAATTCTGAAAAGAATTTGGAAGTTAAATCACTCCTCAATGCTTTTTCTGACATTGGGATTGATGTGTCTAAGGGACCTTCTCAATAAAAGTCATTCTAGTTCTTCCAGAAAAGTTTTTAACAGCTTTTCTAATCCTGATGAATCATATGCATGTTAAATACTGTTTTTCACAATCAAACGCTTTCCTTCTTATAGTCCATGTTAATCATACAACGAATTGGGTATCTGGGGATAAATTTACCTAAAATTCACACAATCCCCCCCTTTTAAGAAATGGATTTGTAGAAGGCTCTTTTTTGAGTCTACATGACAGATTTCATTCACAAGAAATTTATTCAGGGTTTCTGTGGAGTCTTTGACTTTGGCCTGTGTTGACTTCTGGCTACATAAGAGTATTAGGTGGAAAATGACTTGTGTGTCCATCCTTCCGGCAGTGGGGTTCCTCACACATGATGTAAGCTACCATACATAGATTTTCCTTTGCCTTCACTTTTATGACTTTAAAAGCAGAGAATACTGTTATGCCAATATTGTACTTTCAGACCACCTGTGCAATGTCAAAATACCACATTTACTGCATTATTATTTTAGGAGATAATTACTATTACAGGAGATAGTGTTCCCATCTATATTCTATTTATTAATTTACATTTATGAGAGGGCATATCTGAGTGAACACAGTGTAATTTATTTTAAAACATCTAAGTTTTCTAATCCAGATGGGATTTATTATGGTCAATTGGAATAAATCAGTGAATTGGCTGCATCAGTTCAAACCGCAGTGCTAAGTGAGGGTCACATTTTAGGATATCCAGGCCCAAGAATACGACTGGTCTCATCTGGACTCTCACCGTTTTGCTACAGCCTCTAACAAAACAATACTTAAATAGACTGATGAGATTACAGCCAACTGCCATCCAACAGGTCAGTGCTTTTCATAGTGTTATCCACAAGTGAACTGCATTGAAATCACCAGAATACATGTTAAAAATGCATATCTCCAGAGCCCATCCCACACGCACTAAATACAAAATGACGGGGGCACACCAGGAGTTTGATTTCACGTCAAGTTCCCTGGCTGACTTTAACTGATCCCAAGAAAAGAACTTCTTCGGCTGGGGCGTTAACATGGATAATTGCTGGTGAACAATAGTGTATGACTCATCTTCCTTTATAATTGTCCAGACCAGTTACAGGGCATCAGTGGTTTTCAACCTGTGTAGGCCTAAGAGAAATCTAGGCACCGGTTAAGAATGACTTCCTTACTCTACGCTCAGAGATCCTGACTCAATAGGTTTGGCATGCAACCCAGGAAGCTGTATTTCTTAACCAGCTCCACCGACAGGTCTGATATCTAGGTACCATACTTGGTGAAAATTAGTTTTGAAAGTTTGTGTCCATTTTTAAAGTCGGGGGCTTAAATTACCCCCTCTGGTTGGTAAATTCCTTGATTCTTGTTTATTTCTTTACGCTTGACTGCACCCAGTTCATTGAAAAGACTCAAATGTTGCTTGTTAAATTGAAATGAATTACTGTAAGAACAGTAACAGAACCATGAATGGGAGCTAAATTCCTGAAATCCTTTGGTTACCAGCCCTTTTGTGTTGGTGGGATGAAAGACAGAGGATAACTACTAAAAGTAGAAGGAACAAAGTGTTCCCTTGGGTCCTCTGCATTGACTGCAAACGTGGCTGGAAAGGATCAGCATAGAACCTTCGCTTTCGTAATAATGACAAAACCGGAGGACAGAGGAAATGTTGCAAATGGGTCCTCAGTGGACACCAGCTCTTCTGAAAGTTTCTTTTGCTGATGTGAGACATTCACTAAAGGTAAGAAAAAAAACAGGTGGAACAAAAATGAGCGAAGAAAAGAAATTTTAAAAATTTCACTGAAGATCCACCAATAAGGAACTTCATATAATTATTTTAGGTTCTAAGAGTTTATCATATTCCTTCTCATATATATTTTATTTAATGGCACAGGAGTGAGAAGGTAAAAAGCAAGTAATTACCTGCCATATATGAAAACTCAAGCAGAGGACTGCTGTGTTTCCATTTTCTGAAACCTTTTCTTGACAAAGGCAGGACACTTCTGTGGTCACTGGAAGATCACAGCTGAGAGGAGATCTAACCATTTCAAACTGATAACAAAGCTACACATTTCTCTTGGAAAGTGTAGGAGTGTTCTATTGATTCGATGTTACACAGACAAGTATTTCTCTCTCTTAATTTGTTTTAAACACAAGAGATTATTCCATTTATGGCAATAGTTACTGACAGCCCAGAGGCAAGAGAGAAACTCTGCAAATCCGAAATGAGAAAATCAGCAGAAAGAAGACAAGAGACATTTTCTGGATTCAATAATCTCCTTGGGTAGGACATCTGTAGGCAGACACTACAACTCTGTTTTTATTAGAAGCAGGAATTGAACAAGGGGTGGGTGTGGGGGCATGACATTTATGCTATGCTTTTGAAACAATGTAGATGTCCTGAACTTGGATTTCTATAATCAACTTTGTTACCCACATGACCTGACTTTGGAGATATCCACAGGGGATTCAGTTGCTACTTCCCAGGGGAACGTGGAAAGTCATAATATCTTTAATAGTCATAAGAGTCTTTGATTATTGAAGTTAATAATACTGACTGGAGCACCAGGGGTCCAAAGCAGAAAAGAGCTTACAACATTTTTGGGAGAAATTTTGGAATGCTGTGTAAGAGCAAATCAACAGATTCTGCAAGTTAGCTCTTGAACAAGAAAGACTTATCAAGAAAGGATATAATCTAAGTTGAAAACAGTTAAACACAAATAAGTGCAAGTAAACTAAGGCAGAAGCTATCATGAAAATTTACAAAATGTTAAGATATTGCTAGTTCACGAATAACTCTCATAAGATATAAAGGATTAACATAGAAGTTTTTATTACCTCAGCAAGGACCATTTCTACAGGACCATAAAGCAGTATGGTGTAGCAGTGTGGTTATTGAACTTTGGCATGCAGCTGGGTTAACTAGAAAGTTGTTTAAAAAAACAAAAAACAAAGCCCTAGGTGTCCTGAACCTGGAGATTCTAACTCAGTTCTGAGTTGAAGCTTGTGTGTCTGTACTTTGAAAAAGTTCTCCAGTGAGTCTGATATACACTGTAGGTAAGAGCCCCTGGCATACTAGAAAGATCTCAGGCTCTTTGGAGTCAGGAAGGCCTGGGTTTGAATCCTACTGCTGCCATTTATTAGCTGTGTGACTGAGGCAAGTTACTCACTTCTTGGGGCCTCAGTGTTTTTATTTGCATATTCATCTAAAATGCTATTTGTTAAACTCTCTGTGTTCTCAGAGAACTAATGATTCAGCATATATTCTGCTATTCTTAAAAGCAATTTTGCATTAAAAATTTTTAATTCACTTTGCATAAAAATCTATGATAAACACCAAAGATGACACAGTGGTCAGTCTATCATATTGTTGTTTTATGTCCCCAAGGTAATTTTCACAGAATTCCTTGAGAATAAGTACGCGGACCAAAGAGGAGGTAGGGCGGCTAGGAAGATGGAAACCAATCTTTTTTTATTTTTTTTTTTTTTGCTTTTTTTTTTTTAAAGTTTATTTATTTATTTTGAGAGAGAGACAGAGATAGAGTGAGTGGGGGAAGGGCAGAGAGGGAGGGAGAGAGAGAATCCCAAGTAGGCTCCACACTGACAGTGCAGGGCTCAAACTCATGAACCATGAGATCAAGACATGAGCCAAAACCAAGAGTGGAACGATTAACCGACTGAGCCAGCCAGGCGCTCCGATGGAAACAAATCTTAAAATTACTTCCACTCTCTACAGAATTGGTGGCATCTCTGCATTCTCCAGGCTACCGGATGGGTAAAGTGGTGATACTAATCCAGAGGTGGCCATGGTTTTCCCTTCCTAATGAAGTGGTCATCATTGGGAAGTATAATGCCTGGAGAGCAAGGCTTACTGCCAAGACAACCAGGGCTTGGAGGATGCAGTTTCTTGGGGAGGCAATGCAATGTGGTGGGGAAGGTGTAAGCTTTACAGGTAAGAGAACAGTGTTTAAAATCTTTGTTACTTCCTTGGGATTTCCTTAGATAGGCGACAACCTTTCTTGGATTAGTTTGTCATCTGTGAAGTAGCAAGAAAGCATTCCACAGAGTTGTGTGAGGGTCAGATAGGGTCAGGAAAGTCAGATGCCTAGCATAGTACTTGCTACTTCAGTTCTTGATAATAGGAAAACTCCTTTTCCACATATACAATAATACTCAGTTTTCAAAAGCTGCTAATCAGACGGCTGTGTGTGTGTGTGTGTGTGTGTGTGTGTGTGTGTGTATTTGCTGGGTCATCAAAGGTTTCTGATTATACCATGTGATCCGGATACCTCTGCAAACTGAATGTATTCCAGAGTCAAGTTGAATCTTGTGGCTTGATGACTTTTTGAGTGAAATGAGTATGGGCAATTTGAAGCTTTTAAGAAAGAGACCTGATATCACTGGAAGAAATTGAAAAAGAAGGAAAGAAGTTGGATGTGTGAAATCATGCCAGAGATCGAATTACCTAGTAAATTGTATTGCAAAAGAAAATAAGAGATTGGGAAAATAAATTGCTTCTGCTTCTGGTACTGTTATTATATCCCCAGGACTAAATCAATTTCTTTAATTTTTTTTTTCTTAAGAGAAAGGAAATGACCCACAGGGGTTTGGCTTAACATGCTTCAACTAATCTGAGTTGAGTAACTGTCAGACTGAAGGCCATTTACACTCTTTTAAAACTGTGTATTTGTTAATCATGGGAAATTTAAATTCCTGGCAAGATTATATTCTTTTTTTTTTTTTTTAAATTTTTTTTTCAACGTTTTTTATTTATTTTTGGGACAGAGAGAGACAGAGCATGAACGGGGGAGGGGCAGAGAGAGAGGGAGACACAGAATCGGAAACAGGCTCCAGGCTCCGAGCCAGCAGCCCAGAGCCTGACGCGGGGCTCGAACTCACGGACCGCGAGATCGTGACCTGGCTGAAGTCGGACGCTTAACCGACTGCGCCACCCAGGCGCCCCCAAGATTATATTCTAATTGTCCTAAGTTCATAGAATCCTCTTGCTTTTTGTGGGATGGTTTCTCAGGAAAAATAAAATCTAGTAACGGAACAAAACTGGCTTTGGGAATTTAAAATACAAACTTCTGTTTCCAATTGCCTTTGCCTTATATAGAGATTTAACAGAACCATTAATGCCAATCAGAAATTCATTTTTGAAAGTTGGGAACAAGCAGATCTTACACAGGGTAGCCTTGAACCAAGCATGAAAACGCCTTTTTTCCTCATGAAAAAGTCTTTGAAAATTAATAAGGAACTTCTACGTAAAATGAAATGAACACTTCTGTTGAGTGTTTCTTAATACTTAACAACGTCAGATTGTTGACTTTTCTTTTGCAGGTGTTACTTGATTCAAAGTTAATTTGTTTAAATGCATTATTTTTCCTCTCAAGGATTATTTTGTCTAATGCCTTCTAGAAACTACCAAACAGTGATAGTTTGTGAAAGGAGTCAATAAACTATTTCATAAAATGTTACGCTCTCCCATTGTCTTAAACCTGGTTAGTTCTGTGAACTGAGAGCCCAGTGTGTGACCTTGTGTGATACATTAACCACAGCTCTCCAGGGTATTTCAGAGTTGATTTATCTCATGGGCAAATAAGGGCTTATTGAGTAATTCACATTTTTCCAGAGAAGTTGACTTGAAGTATCCAGTGCAACCTGCCAAGCCCTACCTTTGTTTAAAAATCCACTTCGTAGTGACATTGTACAAGATAGTCCTGCCCTGGAAACCTTGAGTTTTGCCTGGTCTTCTCGGAGGATTAAAAAACCCAGCATCTAAACCCAGCATAATGTTACTGATTATGTTCAGGTGATTCTACACCCAGCATAATCTCATGGCAACCTTTCCCTTTTTTGATTACTATAGTTTAATAGGAGAAGCCCAAACTTTCTACGGATTCTCTCAATAAAACATTTTTTAGATACTAACCTCTCAATCACTTTTAATTAACTACCTCTTAATATAATTCAACTACCTGGGGTTTTATTTTTCAAATACGGACATTGTCTCCTTGATGTTTTCTTAAACAGTTGTTAGGAATAGATTACAACCAATTTAAGACCCTAAATTGGTATAAGTAGGACATGATTGTTGTAAAAAGGAACACATCTTTAAGACACTAAAGACCCTCAAAACACATTTCTTGGAACTTGATAACTGAATGAGTTATTGGCAACCCATTACCTGCTGTAGTGGGGAAAAGCCATGTCTTGTTAAGCAAAGCCATATTCAAGATAGCAAAATAGATAAAATATCAATTTCTCTATCTAAAATTGTTTTTGCTACAGTGAAAAGCTGGTTTGTTGAAAAATGAATACATTTTTCATAAGTAAGAACTAAGCGGCCAGCATGGGAGCCCTGGGGACCCATGATTTGAACAGCACGGGTCTGTGATGAGCATATTCACATTTCAGCACATGGTATCTGGCTTTTTTTCCTTAGATGTTTCTCAGATTTTATGAAATAAACTAGAAGATTAAAAAATAATAATGCTAGAATCATATTTCTAATACAAATCAAATCAAATTATTTAATTTTGATAAACAGTTTCAAAACTCACAATCAACTGAACTTATATCTGATGACCTAGTTTTGGAAATTCATGGTTGCCTTGCTGCCTTGCTTACTGGCTTTTTTAAAAAGTGGGTGTTTCCTCCCCCACTATAAATGTGAAACATGTTCATTGTTACTGTATTTGCAAGACTTTGGGAAAATATTCCTGCTCTCATTTGTTCACTGTGAAAGAGGGTGCTTTCTGCCTTACCATAAAAGTAAACATGCTCATGATGACTGTAATTTGAAAAGTTGGAAGTTCCAAAAAATAGAATTAACTCAAGATCCTACCGGCATTTAAGGACGTTTGTTGAGGTGATCCTGAATATGGTTTTGCATAACTTTTTTTGCACTCAATATATGAGAAGTGTTTTCTCATGTCGTTTAATAGTTTATAAAATATGACCTTTAATGCCTACATACTAGTCTAACAAATGTATGTATTGTTTATATTATCATTCCTCGACTGTGGAACATTCAGATTGATTCTAGTTTTTGCTACTATAAATCATACTACAATAACATATTGGTACAATATTTGTGTGTCTCTGGTTGTTTTCTTAGAGGGCCAGCTTAATTGTCTTTGTGAGAAAGTCTTCAAGAATCTGCCATCAATTCAGATATCTGTCCCTCTATTGATATAGAGCACTTCCCTTAAGTGCTCTGAAAATACTTCAGAAACTAGTTATATATAAGAAAACTGGTCTGTTCTGATTCATGAGCCCCACTTCCATGTGGCCAAAGGATGAAAAACAACCTTTTTTCCAAAGCATTTCCCACTTAATTGTCTCCCTCTGAAAGCACGGAATCAGGAAGCGAGAGGTGGTATCTGTCCATACAATGAAAGGAAAGAAATGAATCAGATGCATGAATTTTGATAGATACAACAGATGTTCTCTCGACTGTATTTCCTGGGGACATAGTGGGAATCAAAGGCAAACTGATAACACTTTAATTTATTATGTCTTAAAGAAAAACTTCCATGGGCACCTGAGTGGCTCAGTCATTTGAATGTCCAACTCTTGATTTTAGCCTGGGTCATTAACCCAAGGTCATGGGATTGAGCCCTGGGTGGGGCTCTGCACTATGCATGGAGCCTACTCAAGATTCATTCTCTCTCTCTCTCTTTCTCTCTCTCCTTCTCCCCAACTCAGGCTCTTTCTCTAAAAAAAAAAAAAAAAAAAAAATTAAGAAAAGACATACTTCCAAGCCTAACTTACCTGATATGACATAACATACCTTTATCTACCTTTTAAGAATACCATTGTACTTTGAGGGGCGCCTGGGTGGCTCAGTCAGTTAGGTCCCTGACTTCGGCTCAGGTCATGTCTCAACAGTTCATGAGTCCGAGCCCCACGTCAGGCTCTGTGCTGACAGCTCAGAGCCTGGAGCCTGCTTCGGATTCTGTGTCTCCCTCTCTCTGCCCACCCCCGTTTGCTCTCTGTCTCTCAAAACTGAATAAACATTAAAAAATTTAAAAAAAAGAATACCGTTGTACTTTGAGATGAATTAGAATTCATACATTGCTATGTATGAATGAAGACAAATATTGCTTAAAAATGATACCAGGCCTCACTTAGGAATAAGGTATGATTGCATTTAAAGCACCCTGTCTATGTCAAAATAAAGTTAAGTGACAGAATAGAAACTGGGTCTTGATTTGTGGATGATATTTAATAAATACTTGCAGAATCAGAGGCCTATCAGAAGAAACACTAACCCAGATAGTAAAGTTCTTCTGAGTAAAAACCAGGAGCAAGAGTGGCCATACAATAGGACTAAAGTTTGGCCTGGACTCAGACAAGACCACTGAGAAACTAGAATGCATTAAACTTGTTCATTCAACAAATTTGGTTGATTACCTACCAAGTGGACAGTGATAACACATGAGAGTAATGACAATGGAAAGGTCTTAGACTTAAAATTTAGAGGGAAAAGTTGGGGTAATAAATGTGTTAAATGTGTAATAAATGTGTTTTGGCTAATCCAATACACTTGAGAAAATGGTGTATTATCTGCCAAACGTAAGACTCTTTTACTCCTACTGGATTTGACATTAGGAGATCATAAAAGCAGACAGAATTATTAGGAAATCAAAGGTTTATGGGCATATTCCCTGAAGTATAACCCTATCTTGGAAAGTTGATTGTGGCAGCCACATATTTGGAATAACCAACTTGCACCTTCCCCCCAAATTCTAACCAAATAGAAGAAAACTAGAATTCATATGGAATATTCTCACTTTTAAAATATGATGCTACAAAAATGTTAAACTACATTATTCCCCTTTTAGGTAGAAGCCCCAGATCTGTCCATTCTGCATGCTTCTATCTGACCACGTACATCAAAAATTTATGAAAGAATAATGAATGCCTTTGCTACAAAACCAGAAATAGCTAGAAACTTAAGAAGACTTTTCCATGTGCCAATCTCTTGAGCATTTTGATGCTACAGTAATTGTTTCCTTTTAAAACACTCATTTATACATATCTTCAGTAGTTTCACATTACAACAGCAAAGGCTTCTTTAGGGAGAGGACAAAACTTTAAGAAAAAAAAAATATTTTTATTCTGAGGGTGAATTTAGGAGACTGTGTGAAGACAGTCTTAGCAAAGGGGTGGGTATGTGAGCCTGACTGTTTACAGAAAGCTAACTTTGTATGCTGGACTTGATACTACTGGGACTATCTTGAAAGATATGGAGAACAGTTTTTAAAAATTTCAACTGGGGGGCGACTGGGTGGCTCAGTCGGTTAAGCGGCCAACTTAGGCTCAGGTCATGATCTCGCGGTCCGTGAGTTCGAGCCCCTCATCAGGCTCTGTGCTGACAGCTCAGAGCCTGGAGCCTGTTTCAGATTCTGTGTCTCCCTCTCTCTGACCCTCCCCCGTTCATGCTCTGTCTCTCTGTCTCAAAAATAAATAAATGTAAAAATTTCAACTGGAAGACATCTATGGATGGAGACTTGGAGAAATGGAGACTTCTAAGCATTCAGGGATTCAGCAAATGGCTGCTGGTTGGTTTTTTCTTGGTTTTAAATGACAACTAACCTCCAGTTTAGTTATCTCTGCATTGGAGATGACCAATTGATGGCTATGTTTTAGATTGGTGAATGTCAAAAGCTGATTATTTTATGCTTTACATTAACAAAACCCATACAGAAATTCTACTTCACCTTTTTAACCCACAAGTCAGCTTTGGTTTCTCTGCACCTTAATTGAATTGTGATTGATTACACTCCCAATTCAAGATCCTCCCCAAGATTATTCAGAATTCTCAGGTGCCTAATTTTTCATTGTTGTTTCTGCTCTTGCTTTTTCTCTAACTCAGTGATGCAGTAAGATTATTTTATAAAAACATATTTTGCCTAACACATTTAGGTATTCTGTATCAGAATGCATTTTGCTGATCCTCTATTCCATGAGTTGGCAGAGTTCTTCCGTAAGGGGAAAATGTAGTATGATTTCTGTTTCAATTACTCAACTAAATTCATTGCAATCACAGATCCCACAATTAATTTCCCATCTTCATCAGTTGAGTGCTGTTTTATTACCATTATTTAAAATAGCGGAATCATCCAGCTTTCAGAAGACAAAAAAAGGCCTTCAACTGGAGTGTCATCCCCTAAAAGATAAAGCTCAAGCTTCCATATTTGAATAGTAATATTAAAAACTAATAATTGCCAAGTTCTTATCCTGGTCCAGGCACTATTCTAAGTGTCTTTCCTGTATTAGCTCACTGACATCTCACAACAGTGTAGAAGACAATAGCCATTAGTATCCTTATTTGGGTTACTCAGGCTCAGTTATGTAAAGGCACACTGCTTGGTGGGGAGAGGACACCAACTCAGGTCTGTGTGACTCCTGAGACCAGGCTCTTCTCAGGATGCTTGCTTCCTAATATCCATTCTTCTGGGTCTTGAGAAGTACCTAAATTATCATTCAGATGTTCTCCATTCTCCATGTAGCCACTGTGCCTCAGGAGAAGATGGTCTCACCCTAGCCCCGGGGAAAGACTTATCTAAGTGAACTCTTACCCTCTGCTCAGTGGTTAGCTTAGATCTGGAGTTTCTGAATAAATCAGTATATGTCATACCACATGTGATAGGGGTTGGTCCAGAAATGGACATATAACCTACCCTAGGCTGGTAAGATATAAGGGGAAATACGAGGTTTTCAAGAAAAGATGTTTCATCAATCTTGAAAGAGAGTTTCAGGAGGAGCCAGCCTCTCTTTATCCAAAGGCTGTCATATATATGTATATGTATATGTATATGTATATGTATATGTATATGTATATGTATACACACACACACACACACACACACACGAATCTTGCAATGATAACAACCATCTTATTCATAACTGGAATAAAACTAGGACAAAATGGCAGAGCTGAGAGATTCACAGACCAAGGTGGCCAGAGCTCCAGCCCACTGCCCATGACTGTGGTCCTGGAGTTTCCCATTGTATAATCAATATATCATCTTTGTTTTCTAAGCCGGTTTCAATAGAGTTTTCTTCCAACTGAAAGTGAGCTAACTAATACAATTGTGTGTAGTCTTTCAGAATCTGGCCTGAACTAGCATGCCTTTCTAGTTCTTAAAAACTCACTTGTTTGGGGCTAAGCAAGTCACCCAGAGGTTCTCAAATATACCATACCAGCCATCCATTTGCAGGTGTGGTTCTTCCTGCTTAGACTGCCCTTTGGTTTCCTCTCTCTGGAGAACTCGTGTTGCATTGTAATCATGTTTTACATGACTATCTCCATCACTTGACTTGGCCGTGTCATTTTTGTCTTCATATCCTTAGTGCCTAGCATACGTGTGACACATAAGCAAGCACTTCAGTAAGTGTAGAGTTAATTAAAATGAGGGGCAGCATGAAAATCTTAATCACAGCATGGTCCTTCCATACAAGACACTCAGTCATCTAAATAAATGCTGTCTAAAACTCTGGGATTATAGAAATGTTCTATACCTGTACAGTAAAGCAGCCAGCAGCACATGTAGCTATTGAGCACTGAAATATGGCTACTATGACTGAAAACTGAATTTTAAAGTTCACTATTGTAATTAATTTGAATTTAAATAGCCACATACTCTAAGTCAAAACAAAAAACAAAACAAAAAAATTAATATAATCTGGAAGGGGTTTTTTTTTGTGCAAAAGGAGTGTATTCACATATTTTAAAAATGTAATCTTAAGGTTTGTCTTTCTTTTGAATTTTTAGTTTCAAAATGAATATGAGCCATAATACCTTATATGTCACAGTCAGTAATAAGGATTGGGCTGTCCCTTCCCTGAACACAGCATTCTTGACAGCCAATCAGCAAGAGCATCCTCATATTCTGAGGCAAGAATTCATGATTTTTGTAGTGGAAACTTTTCAGTTTTTGAATGCCCAGAAATAAAATAAAGCACATCACTTTTCCCCCCATGGAAAATCTTTTTGTAGGTATCAAATTCCACATAGCCAAGAAAATGGGTCTTTGCATAACTAAAGCCTGTTTTCTTTAACATTTATTTAGTTTTGGGAGACAGAGAGAGATAGAGTGTGAGCAAGGGAGGGGCAGAGACAGAGAGAGACACACAGTCTGAAGCAAGCTCCAGGCTCTGAGCTGTTAGCACAGAGCCCGACATGGGGCTTGAACTCACAAACTGCAAGATCATGCCCTGAGCCAGAGTCGGACATTTACCCAACTGAGCCACCCAGGCACCCCTCCAAAGGCTTGTTTTCAATAAGTGATGGAATCTGTTCTTTTTCGCAATTAACGTTTCTGTTATAAATGATAACATAGAAGTAAGATGCCTTAAAAAATAATCATAGTGTATAAGCTTCTCCAGATTCTTTAGATGTCCAAGGAATTCAATAAATAAAAGTACTAAAAAAAGAAAAGAAGCCCCACAAAATGGTCATGCAGACATGGTGTTTTACCACAGATATTAAGTTGATCAGCCATTTAATGCACAACAGATTTCTTTCCTCCCATAATTCACTTAGGTAAAATTTATGGAGAAAAGAAATCTATACAATAAACCCTAATTAGCATAACAGTAAAAAGTGAGGCCACAGGGGATAGTGGTTAAAACTATACCATACCTAATGATGTCAGACTTGGATTTGAATCCAGAAAGACTTGAGTAGGGGAGAGAGATAGAGTGAGGTGGATAGACAGACCACTCTCGGGTGAGCAAGGTATTATTACCCTACTTACAAATAAGGAAACCAAGGCTCATAGATACAAGTATATATCTTGCCCACCGTCACACAGCTATTAATTGTTAGTGCTGAGGTTCAAACCCAGATCAGTCTGCCTTGTGAAGCCTATGCTTTTCAAGCACTATCTGATGATAACAGACAGTTCCCAGGTGATATTGATCCTGCTGGTCTGGAAACCACATTTTGAGAACCACTATATATAAAGGTCAATAGCAGGCAATAAATAGCCCAAGAGTGGGAACAAGTGTGGAGATTTGCAAGTCAGTTTCACAGATAAGTTATATACAGTACAATCAAGATCTCCAGGACAAAAGTAATATTGTTGTGTCATTGAAAAGAACAGTAGGTAAAGACTGTGCTGACCACAAGACTCTGCCACAATATTTATCTACAGATCTATTCTCTGGCTACAAGGCTAAAAAGGCATGTCTGCTATGTGAGAAAAACAAACTCCATTAGGGATATATAAGTGAACAAAGCTGTCTGAAGAGGGATCTAGATTTCAGCTTTATGCCACCTTATCCTTTTGGTCTTAAGACCCACTAGCTACAAAGCAGGCAGTGTTGGGCAGAGGCAAGTGTGTTGCCTCAGGGGCCAGACTGAGATCTAGAGTCTGACTCTCATTTACCACCTGGGTGACCTCTGGTAAGTTAACACTCCAGGCCTGTGTTCCCATCCATAAAATCTGTAAAATGAAAATTGAGGATATGAATCATTCTTTTTTCATCAGGCTGTTGCAAAAATCAATGAGGTAAGGCACAAAAAAGCCTTTGAATGGTGCCTGCCATGTACTAGGTGCATAAGTACTTAATACTAAGTACATAAGTACTAACTACATAACTGTCAGCTACTATTATTTGTCCCACTGCTGAGTCAAGCCATGAGAAACAGGAGAGGCTTTCCTGATTCTCTTGATGATCATTTGTACCAAAATCTCATCCAGGTACCTGCAGATAAATGTGATCATCGGGGTTCCTGAGTGTCTGTAATGTGCTGTGCTAACAGATACTGCCTCCGTTAGACGGGAGCATTCTTACACATGGGAAAGGAGGCTTTTTATAAAAGAAAACAAAAAAACAACAACAAGAAAAACACCTTATTTAAATTTTCCTTTTGCCAACCCTAAATGACCCTGTATATTTCAAAGGGGCCTCTGAACCAGACACATGCCTTTTTTTTTTTTTTTTTTTGTTTTCATTTAATTCCTGTGGCAATCCTGGGAAGTCCTTGTCTCTGTTCCTATGTTGAACACCGCAAACCGGAGCTTACAAGGTAAAGTGACAATAAACTGATAAGCCAGAATTTGAGCTAAGATATGCTTGAGACCAAAGCCAATACTACCTTCAGATTTATAAAACATGGGAGGATACGTATAATCTTTTATTTAAGGAGTGAGGGGGTCTGATACGCAAATGCTCATTTATGTATGTAATATTTCATGTTCCATGTTTTCCCCTTAGAAGAACCTATGGAATAATACAAATACCAAGTTACCATAGATAAGTATGTAACACCTAAACCTTGTGGAGTGTGGACAACTGCCAAGTATTATCGCATGGCTACTTACTAATCATACCTGTTCAGAATAGAATAGAATATCCAAAACTTGGGGGGGGGGGGAACTACCTTGAATTTAGAAGTAGGAAAGGGTTCTGTTGAACTTTGACAGATTTTGAGGTTGGAGAGTCCACTCTGGGGATTTTAGCATTTTTGATTCTTACTCAGTAATTTCCAGAGCATAGAGTATCTGCTCACCTGCCCTGGACAGAGCCTATGCCCTCTTTCTTCTCCTACAGGAAAACACCACAGATTTCTATGAGCACCTGATTGCCATCTTGTCTCCTCTCCTCTACCTGCCCAGGCATCCTGGCCCCCCCACTTGCAATCTGGGGCTGTCAGGGAATACTGTAGTGAGTCATCTTGCCCCAAGGCTCTTCCCCTAAGGCATACCTTACTATTTAGGATCTGGAAAACCCTCTGCTGCGTAGTCTGGCCAGCCTTGGTCCTCACAAGGATGTAAACGACTTTCAGGTCTGGGCTGGTGCGAAACAGCTTCTCCATCAACACTTTGCCCATGAAGCCTGTGGCCCCAGTGATGAGAATGGACTTGCCACCATAGAAAGCTGCAATCATGGACATGATTCTTCTCTTTGTCTTTTATAGCTATGGAAAGAGGTTCCTGAAAAGGAAGGGAAATAACAAAATGTTACATTCTCAGAAGCTCAAAAATGCAGTCATTTAAAATGTTTCTGATGCTTCCAGGAGTTTTGAATGTAGAAAAAGGCCCAAGTGAGGACATCATGGTTTATTGACAAATGATTCATTTCAATCGAGATTTATTGAGATCACTTTATTAAATGCCAGACTTTATGCCAGGAATTGTGGGCAAAAAATGAGTGAGACATGGTTCTTGCCCTCAATAAATTGCTCTTATTCAAACGGAGGCCAACACCTAAATACATCATTAAGTATAATACGTGAGTGCTAAAACAAAGGGGGTCACAGAGGCGGGGTGTACAGCAGGATCTGGAAATTGCAGAAAGGCCCGCCTGAATAGGTGGTGATGCATGAGGTAAAACTGGAAGGCAGAGAAGGGCTGGGGTAAAGGTGTCCCAGTCCAAAAGCAAAAGCAAAGGTACAAGCTATAGATTGTGTTATATGGAGGAAATAAAAGGAGTTCAGGGTTACGAGAATGTAAATGATAAGGCTAAGAGTGGCCCCAGAGCCTGTGAAAATTAAGCTGAGAACAGCCATCACATTTTTTGAAACTTATGATGGAATTACTATTACAGTGGCAGTTTTATTTACAGAAAATATTGGAACAAATAGCTTTTGGTCTCACTTGAACTAACAGGCCTTTGCCTACCTAGCCATTTCTGAATAAATATGCTTTTCTCTTCCTTGAGCTAAAAAGGGGCCCCATGCCTCCCTTTCCCTGTATGGTAGCTATTCTTAGGGTTGAAACGTGGCAAGAGACAAAGGGCAGAGAAGCTCGAACAAGTGAAGCCACAGACCAGGGACTTTGTTAACCCTGAAGTGGCTCCAGGTGATCTATTGTCCGTTTCCGGCCGTTGCCAGGAACACAGAGAAGGAGCAAATCTGGTAGGGGGAAGCCACATGCGGCATTTGGATCCTGGGCCTCCTGGAAAAGGCACCATATGCTGTAGGCATGCAACGTGAAGTGTTTTGTCTTTAAGCCCGGGTTTAAAACTGTCCATTGGAAGCAGTGGTGGAGAGCTTTGAATGAAACAGTGCTGTGGTGTGGGTGCAGACTTCCTTTCTGTCATTGTCACGGACGGCCATCTGTAGCCACTCCCCGGCAATCTGCTGGATGGGGTTGGGTTGATCTTGCAAAACACAAGCCCAGGGACTGGCCCTAACATCAGAGCTCATGAAGAAGACAAAAACAGGCAGAAGAGTCAGCACCCTGCCTTGTCAAGTCCAGTCAGGATTACTCTGCCAGTAACTCCTCAACGAACTCCTTAACTTCTCATAGTCATAACTTACAAATTGTAATTATAGACATAGTTTATACTGTAAGGAATTTGAGGCTGTTCTTGGGCAGAGCTCTTTGCCTTTGGAGGATTCATTCACTCATGAATTCACTCAACAAGTAATTTTCAGGACCTATCATGCCGGCATCTGTGCAAAGTTCCAAAGATTAAGAGATGAATAAGGCAAACAGACCCTTGCATTCCCTTTAGCAGAAGAGGCCAGCAACACAAAAGTAAGTAAATATGCAAACAAGATAATTATAGACTGTTACAAATGCAAATAAAATAGGGATCAGTGACAGAAATCACACCCAATCATCAACACTATTCACTTTAGGAAATCTGGATTTCAAATCATGTTAGCTATATCCCCTGAGTCCCTATTTAAACCCCTCTTATTGAAGGCTGATGTGAAAAATACTATTTTGAAGAACACATTTGGACTTGGTGCAAAATAGCAATCATAATTTTGGTCATGTTCAATAATGCTATTTGTGCTGCAATGTATCCAATGATTTTCTCAAGATTTTATCACTTGGGAAAAGTATTGATGAGTTTTGTCTTGCCTGCCTTGAAACTCAGGAAAGTGCTGTAACCAAGTCCGGAAGGCAGTATGACATCCTAGTTTAGTGCACAGGTTCTAAGCAAGACCATCTGAAATCAAATCCCAGTTCTACCACTTATTAGCTCTGTGACCTCAGGCAAATTATGAATTTCTCTCTGCTATAGTTTGCTCATCAGTAAATGGAGATAACAAAAGCATCCACTTAATAATGCTGTGGTAAGAATTATATGAGTGAATACATTAAAACTGTTAGCAATCAGGGGCGCCTGGGTGGCTCAGTCAGTAAAGCGTCTGACTTCAGCTCAGGTCATGATCTCTCATTCGTGAGTTTGAGCCTCACATTGGGCTCTGTGCTGACAGCTCAGAGCCTGGAGCCTGCTTCAGATTCTGTGAATCCCCCTCTCTCTGCTCCTCCCTAACTTGCACTTTGCCCCTCTCTCTCTCTCAAAAATAAAGATAAATATTAAAATTTTTTTTAACTCTCAGCAATCAAAACAGTATTCTATTGGCACAAAGTAGACACCTAGATCAGAATAGACAGCCCAGAAATAAATCCACATTTATATGGCCAATTAATCTTTGACAAAGAAGACAAGAATATACAATGGAGAAAAGACAGTCTCATCAGCAAATGATGCTGGGTAAACGGGACAGCCACATGCACAAGAATGAAACTGGACCTCTTTCTTATACCATTCACAAAAATAAACTCAAAATTCATTAAAGACCTAAATGTGACACCTTGAGCCATAAACTAGAAGAAAACATGGGTGGTAATTTCTTTGGCATTGGCCATAGAAACATTTTTCTTGATATGTTTCCTTAGGCAAGGGAAACAAAAGTAAAAATAAACTATTGGGACTATACCAAAATAAAAAAGCTTTTGCATAGCAAAGGAAACCATCAAAAGATATTTAATTGGAGGCAACCTACTTAATTGGAGAAGATATTTGCAAATGATATAGCCAATAAGGGCTTAATATCTAAAATATATAGAGAACCCATACAAGTATACATCAAAACATCCCAAATAATCTGATTAAAAATGGGCCGAGAACCCAAACAGACCTTTTCCCAAAGAATACATTCACATGGCCGACAGACACATGAAGGGATGCTCAACATCACTCATCCTCAGGGAAATACAAATCAAGACCACAGTGAGATAGCACCTTACACTTGTCAGAATGGGTAGAATCAAAAAGACAAGAAATAACAAGTGTTGGGGCGCCTGGGTGGCGCAGTCGGTTAAGCGTCCGGCTTCAGCCAGGTCACGATCTCACGGTCCGTGAGTTCGAGCCCCGCGTCAGGCTCTGGGCTGATGGCTCGGAGCCTGGAGCCTGTTTCCGATTCTGTGTCTGCCTCTCTCTCTGCCCCTCCCCCGTTCATGCTGTGTCTCTCTCTGTCCCAAAAATAAATTAATTAAAAAACGTTGAAAAAAAAAATTAAAAAAAAAAAAAAAAAAGAAATAACAAGTGTTGTGAGGATGTGGAGAAAATGGACTCCTTGTGCACTCTTGGTGGAAATGTAATTTGGTGCAGTCACTGTGGAAAACAGTATAAAGATTTCTCAAAACATTAAAAATAAAATTACTCTATGATCCAGTAATTCCACTATTAGGTATTTACCCAAAGAAAACAAAAACACCAATCTGAAGAGATACATGCCTCCCTATATTTACTGAAGCCTTACTCGGCATTACAATAGCCAAGATACGGAAGTAACCTAAGTGTCCATCAACAGATGAATGAACACAGAAGAGGTGGTATAGACACACAATGGAATATTACTCAGCCATAAAAAGAATGAAATGTTGCCATTCGCAACAACATGGATGGACCTAGAGGATATAATGCTAAGTGAAATAAGTCAGACAGTGAAAAACAAACAGCGTATGATCTCACTAATGTATGGAATTTAAGAAACAAAGCAAACAAAGAAGGAAAAAAAGACAAGCAAAAAACCAGCCTCTTAAATACAGAGAACAAACTGATGGTTGCCAGAGGGTGGGTGGGTGCGTGGGAAGAAGGATGAAATAAACAAAGGGGATTAAGAGTACTCTTATCATGATGAGCACTAAGCCATGTACAGAATTGGTGAATTATTTATTATATTGTATATCTGAAATGAATATAACATTGTATGTTAATAATGTCAATAAAAAAAGAAAGCTCTTAGTTTCCTATAGTATATACTAAGTATTAGCTATTAATACAGTCACTGTATTATATGTTTTTCCTCTTAATAACTTCTGGTTTTTCCTTTTGACATTTATTTTAAGTACTCTGTATTATGCATTTAAATATTCTCTTTTGGAAATAAGAGGTGATTTACAACTCAATCAACCATCCAGCCAAGTAAACTGTTTTCCCCAAATGCAACTCTACTTGATGATGACCCTTGCCAATTCCTTTTTATATAAAAATGTTTTGGAATCATACCCCTTTAGTATATTAGGCATAAATGAGCTTGGTTGGCAGGGAAATACAGAAGAGAAACTGAGTTTGGATAGGGTTACTTTCCATGCAAATATACTATTAAGATATAAAAAAACATGTTTTTAATGTTTATTTATTTTTAAGAAAGAGAGAGAGACAGAGCTTGAGCAGGGGAGGGGCAGAGAGAGGGAGACACAGAATCTGAAGCAGGCTCCAGGCTCTGAGCTGTCAGTACAGTGTCCCATGTGGGGCTCAAACTCATGAACCAAGAAATCATGACCTGAGCCAAAGTCAGACACTTAACTGACTGAGCCACGCAGGTGCCCCATTACTGTCCACATATTTTGATCCCAGACACAGTTTTGTAGCATGTGATAAAAAATTTCGGGAAGCAGGTAATATATTTCTAATGAGCCCATTTCTTATAGAACAAAGGAAGGGTTGATGTGTCCCCAAAGAATGGAATTTGCCTGTTCTGTCTGGAGTCCAACTACTTCTCAAATACAACCCAAACCATGGCAGAGAACACTGAGTTCTCCGACAGGAAAACAAAACATAAAACAGTATTTCCTGGCACTCCTTACCCAATTGTCAAGGGCAGGTGGCAGAGGAGTGTGGCCAAGACTCTGATCAAGACAAGCGATTCTGAAAAATGTCAGGGAATTCCTCATCCTCTGATCAAAGCTGTAACAGAGATGTTTCCTCTACTTCTTGCTTCCACTCTCAATATATGGCTTAACACTGGCCCCAGAAACTCCTATGTGAAATTTGGCTCCCTGAATTCTATTCCGGGTATTAAACTTGCAAGGTCCAGGGACTGTTAACCCTGAATATAATTCATTAAAATAATTAACTCTTTTAAAAATTAAAATAACCTTACATTCAGTAATGGATGATATGCAACTCTTCAAGGAGTAATACGTTTAGGACAGCTGACCAGGTAATGGTTTGCCTTTCATATCTTCTGATTGCCAGTGCAGAGAGCAAAGGACAATTTCTTGTCCCTCATGCTCGTGATATGGCTTGTGGGAAGCCTAAGCCACTTTGACAACTTTCAGAATCATCCTGTATAATGTAGGATGTATGACGCTTGAATGATAAATGAGGGAGCCTATGAAAATCAGCCAGTGCATGTTTGTTGAACACGTACTACGTGCCTGATACTGGGTAGGCACTGGGAATAGCAGTGAATAGGCTGTAGGCAGCTTAGATTCTTCCTTTCTATTCTGGAGCTTTCTCCTTAAGATCATTTCCCACGGTCATGAGTAGAAATAGCTAGTTTTTACTATCCTTTTGGTAGTAAAATGAGGCTGTTCTCATTTCTAGAGAACAGATGTGAAAATCCTGAATCATAATTGTTGTGCCAAGTTAGATACATTTTTGCTGGTTTCAGCATATGGGAATTATTCTTTGAATGGTTCTTCTGGAAAATAAAAAAAATTAAGATTCAGAAATGTAAGGGAGACAAGTTTGCCCAAATTTCTTGATAGTCCTTCAGAAAAAAAACATTAAAAAAACCCAACAAGGTTCTTTGCCTCTCAGGAATCTTACATAACCAAGGTTTCTTAGTCTTGGCACTATAAACATTTAAAGATGAATAAATGTTTGGGGGAGGGGGCTGTCCGGTACAATGTAAAGTCTTTACTTGCATCCTTGGCCTCTATTCACTAGATGGTAATAACCTCACTCTTCCTCAGCCAGGTATGTCTAGACTTCGCTAAATGGGCTCTCGGGAAAAATTGCCTCTTCTTCAGAGAATCATTGTTCTTGGACCTTCTTCAATTCTCATTTTATAATATGCAGCACATCATACTAAAAAATCAAGATTCAAGGCTTAAATTTCTGCTTGTGAAGCTAAGCACAAATAAGATCCACTGCTACCCCCATTTTACCTATATTAAATCCTTCATGGCTAAGTATATTTACCCAAGCGAATTACATGCATGGCAAATTCTGATAGTACTCAAAGTGAAGATGAAGGAAGATTTCTTCAGAGAAAGATTACCCCCTTTTTATTTAACCAAATTTCTTCTGGTCTCTGTGCTTTAAGTTAGACTATGAACCCCACATTTCATATAGATTGAGCCTCTCAATTTTATCCATCTAAACTGATTATGGGCAAACTTTGGAAAGAATAGCAATTGGGCCAACAGGAGATCAGCCAAGGAAAGCCATTTAGTATTGGTTACTGTATATTAATAATTCTATAAATAATTGAGTCAATCTCATCTATAGATAATTCTGTTACTCTTTGTGAAAATTCAGACATGATGTGTATTAAGATATATCTCATGTAGGCAAATGGAGTGTCAGTTGGCAATGAGCCTGGTAATATGGGCTGATCTATTGAAGAAAATTGATGCTATTTTGTAAAACTCAGTAAATGAAAGTTGTTCTGCTTCATCAAAATTGAACGGTTGAAATTCTTTCAATAAATGTGTTGAATTAATCACATAAATGCATTTACAAAATATTATTCAATGAAAAAAAGGAGACCACAAACTTGTGAAGCATCATTAATGTCCATTACAGACCCCTGTGGGAAAGAATGGGGGGATGTGTGGGTGAAATCAATGACAGTAGCTGTATAATAGTGTGATAGGATTAAAGGGAAAGAGTCTCTTTTCATGTCTGTAATTTCTTTCCATGATTTTAAATGGTAATTTAATAATATATACTTTGAAAAAGTTCCCAGAAAGTCATGGCAGCTGGTATTTTTATAGGCTCTTCTTTTGCTGTGGGCACTAAAGGTACAAAGAAATTTGCAAAACAAGCCTCCTTAGTTTATTTTCTTTTTCTTTTTTTTTAGAGAGAGAGAGAGAGAGTACAATCTGGGGAGAGGGGCAGAGGAAGAGAGAGAGTATTAAGCAGGCTCCACGCTCAGCACAGAACCCCTTGAGGGGCTCAATCCCATGACCCTGGGGTCTTGACCTATGCCAAAATCAAGAGTCAGATGCTCAACTGACTGAGCTACCCAGGTGCCCCCAAACCTCATTTGTTTAAAATGTGTTTAAATATTTTTTAAAATGTAGCTAAAATTACATTAAACACTATTTATGGCCTGAATTATGTCCTCTCCAAATGCATAAGTTCAAACTCTAACACCTACTGTGATGGCATTTGGATATAAGGTGTTTGGGCTACATGGGATCATCAGGGTGGGGCCCTAATTTGACAGGACTGGCACCCTAATAAGAAGAGGAAGAGACACCAAAGAACAGTCTCTCCTTAAACATTAGGCACCAAAGAAAGGCCATGTAAGTAGGTACAGAGAAGGGAGTTGTCTACAAGCCAAGAAGAGAGCTCCCACCAGAAACTGAATTTGCTTGCACCTCAATTATGGACTTATAGCCTCCAAAACTATAAGAAATACATGTCTGTTAAAGCCACCCAGTTTGTGGTATTTTATTATAGTAGCTCGAGCAGCCCAATGCATACACAAACACACATGAACAGAGAGATGAACATTTTTGGATAAGTAAAATAACTTGACAATAATTCCTATCAACCTTACTCCAATTATGGAGTAGACCTTTTCAGTGAAGCAAATGCATCTGTCTCATTTTCCCATCTTTGGGGATAGAGGCAGGCTATTGATTTGTGGCATTTACATGTTTGTGAAAATATGGACAGGCCTTTTACAATAAACTATAGAGACGTCATTAATCCAAGCCTTAAGAGTCTGTATAGAAGTCACATATCTGCTTTCAAGTACTTAGTAGGAAAAAAAGAGTTTTCATCAGAATTCTTTCTTTTTTATTTATCTTTAGTTTCCACAATTCAGCAATAAACTTAGATACCTTTCACTGTGGGCTTGTTATATAAAGTCTTTCCGCGAGAACTTTTAAGTTCTTGATGGGGACATACTAACCCCCAGGGGTATTGTGGGCAACTGTTGGGGGCACAGCCTCACTAATCACATTAGCAATGAGCCATAGTCAGGAAAAACCAATTTGGAAAGAGTTCTGAAGGGGGAAGGACAGTCCAGGCTGGCTTTAGAAACACAAAATTTACTAATCACCTTAACACATTCTTCTTAGTTTCCTTGTGCTTAGCTCATTAGTAAGTGTTCCAAAAAGCCCTCTAAACTTAACAAAGATGAAAAAGGAAAAATATGACCTAAACTCATCATTTCATCATAATTGATTAAATAGGTGTGTAGACTGCCTACAATATGAGACCTACTGGGTTAGGTGTGAATAATTAAAATGTAAACATTCTTCCTAAATGGCAAAGCATTATAAAAATGCATAGCACCATTATTATTGCTTATAGGTAAGTCAAACAATAGGCAACATGTGAATATTCTAAAATGGTATCAAGAGTCACAATCAAATGGAAATCCTGATGCTTCCTATTTTGTCTTGATTAATTATAAATTGGTCAGGTTGTAAATAAAAGAATAGTTGATCTATCAACACAATGACCAAAGGAACCCAACTGAATGGATAGTAAGCTAACCTACTTTTTCATGCTCTGCTTAGAACTAAAGACTATTTTTTTAAAGATGACATGACATAGATTATCTATCTATCCATCCATCAACAGACAGAGGAAGAGAAAAATAGAGATAGAGAGGGAGGAGAGAAATAAGTGGGAGGGGAGAG
This sequence comes from Panthera uncia, assembly GCF_023721935.1. Classification (NCBI taxonomy): domain Eukaryota; kingdom Metazoa; phylum Chordata; class Mammalia; order Carnivora; family Felidae; genus Panthera; species Panthera uncia. Next base: position 60,667,849 of record NC_064809.1, on the reverse strand, counting down.
AGACAGAGAGGGAGAGAGAGAGAGAAGAAGGAAGGGAGGAAGGGAGGAAGGGAGGGAGGGAGGGAGGGAGGGAGATGGGGAGAAAAATGTGTGTGTGGGAGTGGGGAGGGAATTTTAAGAAACTGTCTCATGAGATTATGGAAGCTTGGTAAATCCAAAATCTGCAGGCTGGAGACTCAAGGAAGAGTTGCAGTTTAAGACCAAAGGTAGAATTCTTTCTTGGGGGAAGTTGGTCTTTGTTCAATTGAGTCCTTCAGGTAATTGCATGAGGCTCACTCACACTATGGAGGGTAATCTGCTTTACCCAAAGTCCATTGGTTTACATGCTAATCTCATTCAAATACGCTTTCATAGAAATATCTAGAATAATGTTTGACCAATATCTGGGCACTTGGTCTAGCCAGGTTGACATATAAAATTAAACATCATAAGTCCACCCTTGTTGACTTGGCACCCACACAAATCTCCTTAAACCATAATTTCCAAAATAATGACAATAGCAAACTTATACTTCTGCCCAACATTATATAACTATCCTGCATACAACTAAAACATACTAACTCTTTCCCCAGAAGAGGATGCAAAGTCTTTGGGTAATATTTACTCTTCTTTCTGATATCCTATAACTTAAAATACTATGACATAAAGTTGAAATCAGTTAAATACTAAGATACAAAATTAATATATCTTATTTCACATAAGAGGATTAGATAGTGAGGAAAACATTTGTTTTACACAGACACACAAATGTATTCATAACAAAACAACAAAAATAATCATGACAACTATAGTCATCATTTCTGTAACTAGTCACATGGTATTTGTAACTACATTTCAGTTGGCAGTTCAGTGGGCCAGGATTCTTTACCTGGTGGGCATGACCCAAGCCTTCATTCCTGAAGCGTCTGGGTCATCATCAGTCCTCTCTGAATTGGGTCATTGTAGTTTTTCATTGACCTTGATCACAGGGCATTATATCCTCCAATCAGTTTTCTAGGTGTGTAGGATGGTTTAGTGTTGGTCTGGCTGTATTTCATGGACACGAGACACACAAAAAACTTCCATGCTGTTCGGCCATCTTGGCTCCTCGATCACAGGGCATTATAATGCTAAGAGATGCCCTGAGGGATCGCCTATATTTCAGACACACTCTTCCTTACCTCCAATGTGTTTCCTCTTGGTAGTTAGGATCAATACTCCCCCAGCCAGCACAGAGACTCCCCTCTTTGCTTGTTGATTCAGAGGCATGAGATATTCAAAGTGGCCAGACAGCAGGCTTAACTTCCAGTTCAATTGAATCATTGTTCTGTCCCCTGGTAGGACCTTTCTTCCCTTTGGAACTAAGATTTTTAAGCCAGCAGAACACAGGGTCATGGGGAGAGGGAGAAAATTTTTGATAGTGGGTCATTGGGGTAATAGTGAGTGGTGACACTCTCATTTCTGCCCCTTAACTCATGAACCTGTGAATCTTGGCTATGGGAGAAAATAGCATGATCTATTAGATGCTGATTCAGAGCATATACAGCCTTCTGGAGAATTTTGCCCCTGTCCTTCAAGGTACTGCCACATAACTGGCACTATAAATGAGTCTTCTAAAGACCATTACACCATTCTGTCAAGTCAGCTGCTTCGGGATGGTGATGAACATGATAAGACCAGTGAATTCTATGAGCATGAACCCATCGCCACACTTCATTTGTTCTGAATTGAGTTCCTTGATCAGAAGCAATGCTGTATGGAATACCATGATGGTGGGTAGGCATTCTATAAGTCTGTTCATGGTAGTTTTGGCAGAAGTATTACATGCAGGGAAGGCAAATCCACATCCTTTATTTCAGCAAGAACAAAACACCGACCCATGATAGAAGTAGTCCATTGTAATCAATCTGCTTCTAGGTAGCTGGCTTATCACCTGGGGATTCAGTGTTGGTCTCCTTTTCTGGCAAACTGGGCACTCACCAGTGTATTTGTGGATGAGTCAGCCTTGGCGAGCATAAGTCTGTGTTACTGAGCCCACACATAACCTTCATCCCTGCCACTATGACCACTTTGTTTATGAGTCTATTGGGGGATAAAGGGGTAGCTGTGTATTCACAGGAATAGGTCATCCTATCCATTTGATTATTAATATCTTCCTTGGCCAAGGCCACTCTTTGGTAAACATTTATGTGGTGCACAGATATCTTCACATTTTGGCTCATTCCACATACCTTTTCCCCAGACTTCTTTGTTGTCAATGTTCTTTCGTGTTCTAATCATGTTCTTTGGAGTCCCTGACCATCCAGACAAACCATTGGCCATAGGTCATAAATCAGTATACAGTTATACATCTGGCCATTTTTCCTTCCAAGCAAAGTGAATAACCAGGTTCACTGCTTGACATTCTGTTCACTGAGAGGATTTCCCTTCACCACTATCCTTTGGAGATGTCCCAGAGAGAAGCAATTGTTCACTTTGGGTGGTACCTACATCTCTCTCTTCTTCTGTCAACTGATTATAAGGAATTCCTCACAAGGTCATAGATGCAGGCTGAGAGAAAAAAGGTAGTATAGCACTAGTGGGGACCATGGGCATTTGGGCCACTTCTTCATGGGTCTACTTGTGTCTTCAGGGCTTTCTTGGGCCTGATCAGATATGTAAAACTTGTATTTGATGATGATGTGCATGCCCAGCTTTATGGCTTGGTGGGTCAGATGAGATCCAGTTCGTGATGGGCAGCTCAAGTTGCATGATAAGTTAGTGGTATGGTTAGGTGTTCAGTTTCCACTAAGGCCAGTAGTAGGCCTAAAGCTGATTCTTAAAAGGAACGTAGTTATCCATAAAGGATGGCAGGGCTTTACTCTCAATCCTAAGAGTCTGTGCTATGACTCACCAGTAGAGGCCTGCTGAAGGCTCCCAACAGCATCCTTATCTGCCATTGCCACTTCAAAGACTATTGGATCTGCTGGATTATATGCCTCAAGTGGCAGAGTGGCTTGCACAGCAACATGGACCTGTTGTAGAGCCTTCTCTTATTCTGGGACCCATCAAAAAATGGCGGCTTTTGGGGTTACTCACTAAATGGGCCAGAATAACATACCCAAACAAGGATAATGTTGCCTCCAAAACCCAAAGAGGCTCAGTAGGGCATCATATCTCTTGTTTGGTTGTAGGAGGGACCGGATGCAACAACTTATCCTTTATCTTAGAAGGGATATTTCAATGTGCCCTACACCACTGGCCCCCTAAACCCCCCCAGAGATAGAAGATTCCTGAATTTTTGTTGCACTTTACCAATAAAATTTTTGTCAGTTACCACCCTCTGGTAACGATATCTTACAAATAAGTCTATGGTACTTGCTACTTCTTGCTCACTAGGTCCAATCATCATAATGCCATCAATGTAATGGATCAAAATGATAGCTTATGGAAGGGAAAGGTCATTAAGATTCCTGCAAATTAAATTATGGCATAGGGCTGCAGAGTTGATATATCCCTGAGATAGGACAGTGAAGATGTCTTGCTGGCCTTGCCAGCTGAAAGCAAATTGCTCTGTTTTTTTTTTTTTTTATTAACATGTATGAAGAGCAAAGCATTTGCCAGATCTGTAGCTACATACCAGATACCAGGAGATGTGTTAATTTTCTCAAGCAATGAATCCACATCTGGTATAACAGCTGCAATCAATGAGTCACCACTGTGTTAAGCTTATGATAATCCATAGTCACTCTACAAAATTTATCTGTCTTCTACACAGGCCAAATAGTCAAGTTGAATGGGAATGTGGTAAGAATCACCACCTCGGCACCTTTCAAATCTTTGATGGTGGCACTCATCTCTGCAATCCCTCCAGTAATGAGGTATTTCTTTTGGTCTACCATGTTACTAGGTAGAGGCAGTTCTAGAGGCTTCCACTTGGCCTTTCTTGCTCCACAAGAAAGGGATTCTGTGGGGATTCTGTCACCTACTGGGTATATCTATTTCAATTATGACTTTCTGAACTGAGGAAAAATGGGTACAGACACCTACTGAGCCCAGTGCGAGATGGTTCTAACATAAAACTCCCCTGATCACCTGATATCCATAAGCTCCTATTCTGACTGATGGACTACAGGGGCATTTTGGGTTTCCTAGAATTAGTGTCAGTTCAGAGCCACTGTCCGGTAGTCCCCAAAAGTTCTTATTATTTTCTTTTTCCCCAGCATACAGTTAACCTGGTTAAAGACTGTAGGTCCCTTTGGGGATGGCAGGGAAAAAGATTAACAAAATGCATTTTTAGCAATATACAGTTGTCCTGTTTCAAGGGGGCCTGGCTTCCCCCTTCATTCTGCATCTGTAAATTGGCTTGCATCTGGGAATTGATTCAGAGGTCATAACTCTGTTTTAATGATTCAAGTTAGACTTCTGTTCAAGTTGACCTAGAACTTTTCTGCTTATACAGATCAAGCAAGAATTTAGTAGGCTTCCCATATATTTCACTTCTAGGAACACCATGATCAACCAGTCAATGCCCTAGCACTCTATAAGTCAGATTATAATCTGATTTATGCTTCATCCTGCTGTCCATTATGGAACCATGACCACCTTGACTTTGGCAATGGAGGGTCAACACTTGACTCCAGCCATGCGAGGATCTTCAGCGCATTTAGGTTTTCCAATTTAGTGACAGCAGTCCTCACTGTAAGTTCTGGACTACAGAGAAGAATAACCACTTAGGTCTTCAAGGATCCTGGGACTACCCTCACAAATTTATTTCTGTGGTCCAGCCAAATTGACACATAAAATGAACCATCATAATCATTAATATTTTCTGCTAACACATTCACCATATGCAAGACTTCTCCCACAAATTTTAATGAACAAAATCCTTGCTTGATGTCTTGGTAGCTGAACATAAAATACAGAGACAGGAGGAAGTTTTAGTTATTTGGAATTATTTCCTTTGTCTGTTTTTCAGCCAAAGTATTCATTACTGGTAAACTCTTCTATCTCTGAACTGTCTCAGCTTAAGTACAGCAACAAAAAATTATGTGAGGTGTAATAGAGGCACAGTGAGAAGAACACTGATGTAGGAATTAGCAGCAGAGCAGAGTTCATTTCTAGGACTCATTTTTTTTTCTCTTCTGTGAAAAAATATTCTATCTACTTCACAGAGCAGTTTTAATTATCAAATAAGGTAATAAATGAGAGAGATTATTATTCCAAATGTCATCTGACCAGAACAGAATGATGTTTCCCTTGTTCTGGATGTTATATACTATACAATTAATGCTACTTTGACCCTGAATCCAAATACCTTGTGCTTATTTATTAATAGATATTGAGGGTATACCTTGTCACCCTAATTAGGTAGTAAAACACTTGCCAGAGATGTATTTTATATTGTATTATTGCTTACATGCCAACTAGCCCAATACTATGCAATGAAAAGTGGCTTGATAAATATTGTTAAATCAGTGAATGAAGGAGTCAGAACTGAAGAACCGATTCATTTAATCAATGAACAAAAAATCAGGGGGTGTTTCACAAAGTGTAGTGGGTATTTGAATCATCTGGAAAGCTGGCTAAAATGGCTCTTTCACCAGACCCCATTTTCTGAGATTCTGATTTAGAAAGCTGGGGCAGGGCCCAAGTAGATGCATTTTAATGAGTACCCCACTGATTCAGATATAAGTGGTAACAGAAATGCAAGTATAGGGGATTTAATTGTGTTCTGATTCCAGATCATATTTTGTACCTTAGTCCCCATGTTTAATGTAAGCCTATGTTGTCCCTATGACTTTTTTTTTTTACTTAAAACAATACATAAAATAATCTGCTTACTTACGAATTCTCATTTCTAACAATAATAGAATGTGGCTAACACAGGACACTGCAGAGCATGGCTTCAGTCCAGCCTAAGCCTCAGTCTGAACTTCCAGGACCTCCCATTTGCATGAAGGTAATTTTGATTGAGAGACTTTGTACATTATTTACTGCCAGCATCTGAGTTCACAGGTGTTACCCATAATAATGCATGTATCGATAGAGGTGGAATGGGGACATGTCTTTTCTAATAAATAACTAAAGCTTTGAAAAGTTATTTTTTTCTTTGTTTTCCTGCTTCCCAAAACCAAAATTTGAAACGAATAGCTATTTAAAGGATTTTTAAAAATATAGTGCAAATATATGAACAGATATTTGTATAGAATAGCATACCAATGATTAATAAATATGTTGCATAACCCCAGTGTTATATATACATCAATGTGCCCTAATTTCTTCTAATAAGATACAGTCTGCCACTCATATGGATTCAAAGACTTATTCAGACTCATTCAAGCAGACCTTAGAAATAAGGTTGGAGATTTCTATTTCTCATCCAAACAACCCTATCTCAACCTTTTATTCAACCAGGAAACTGCATGGAAACAAAATAGCTGGAATGTATAAAGTCTTTAAAAGCAAGGCCTGATTAAAAGGAGATCAATTCAACATCATTAATTCAGTCCACCAAAAAGACAATTGTTTCATAGATTAACACTGAGAAATTACTACAAAACCGTAGCACAAATTATTTTTTGTACCACAATATTACGATGGTGTATATGTAAAAATACATGTAGGATAGCAAGATTTGCTACTGTCAGTGATCAGACATAGTATTTGTTAACTGTATCCATCCAAAGAAAAGACTCAGAGTTAGTTAGTTACTTCATGTAGTGAGATTCCAGGAGCTTAGTCATTGCCATATACCAGCTAATTATTCTTGAACCACATGGGAAATTATATTTTTTAAAAAGGTTAATATGAAGGTTAATTATATACAAATCAATATGATGAATTGGAAATCCTTATTTTATAACAGACTTTACTGATCATGACCTATGCCAATAAATTGACAGTCTCTAGATAGATAGACATAGATAGATATAGATATAGATATAGATATAGACATAGACAGATACATTATTCAGAAATGGGCAGTTAGGCCTTTATGAAGGATTAACTCTGAATTAAGGCTGATGCTTTCCCTGTACAATTCTCTCCATCAGATCTTATTCTGTGTCAGAAGCACAGCAAACCACAAACAACATTCATTCTTTTTCTGATAATGTACAATGAATTCTATTAAAGAGCAACAAAGATTTTAGGCATTTATCTTTAAAATAATGGTACTTAGAGATCTAAAAAAATACTTCATGTCTATATTAAACTATGTGTTGTAGCTATATAATATCAGAAGAAACATAACAGGTTTTGTACAACAAAGTGCAAGCTATCAGAAAGACACAGTCCATCAAAGTTGCGTTTGGGACAAGTTCCTAGCCCTAATCATTTAATATCAATCACTATAACAGAGAAAAAGAGGCACTCTGTTCTCTCCTCCAGTTACTATGCTATTTAAACAAATACTAACTCCATTTTAAACTCTCTTTTACAATGTTAATTGATATGAACTATCCAGTCAAATCACCTATGTTTTACATGCTTTTCACAGTATTTACTGGAATGTTAAATCCACTCTCGGTTCATTTTACTGTGGCCAGGCATAGAATATATTTCAAATTATTAAGGCTCCTGTTACACTGTCTGACCTCTGCTGTCTAGTTCTAAATGTGAACCATTATTTCATAATTTAAAAGCCAACCCAATTTACTACTAACCTGCTTCATATCTAGGGCAAACACCTATGTCTATTTATCAATCAAAAATGAAGGTATAATAAAGATGTGGGGTAAGGAGAAGGAAGATAGGAGAATTCCCAAGTCTGGATTCTTGCCTGTCTTCTAAGGGCCTGCCTCCATTTACCATGTTCTATTTTGTATATTTGTGTACACGGGTTTTCTGCTGTACAAGAGTTGAAGTTCTTCAAGGGCAAAGACCTTAGCCATCCTTTTGTGCTTTATATATTCTAACCGAATGAATAAATTCTGTCAGATCCTATCTCTAGCTGCTGCATTTGTGTTCATCCGTGATCTCATGTCAGAGCCTTGAGCTCTTTGAGGGAGGGGAAGGTAGATTAACTTTTTATCCCTACTGCCTAATAAACTCTACATGGCCTATCAATGTTATTTAAGCGAATGAATCAATGAACAAATGAATGGATAAAACATGTGTGGTCAAGTGCACCCCAGTGGTGGCTGGATGCTAAGCCATGTCTCTTGTTTCTGAAATCCTTGTCTCCAGGGACTCTGCCACACAAAAGGCAAGAAGCTCAGCCTGTCACATTGACATGGATGGTCTCCAAAAGGCTGTGTGAACCAACTGGCTTGGAATATACATCTGTGAAATCACTTGAATAGCTGTAACATTTTTAAATGTTCAAACTTGGTACCACTTCACACGGATGTTAATAAGAAGCTACTTCGAGTCACGGTTCCTGTTCACTGAACACTGCTTTAAAATTCCACTTGATGTGTCCATTCGCACTTCCTTTCCAGAATTCAGGATTTGGGGGGTACAAGGAACCAAAATAGTCATGCTTGATTTTGGCTGTCATTGTATATTCTGTGACCAATCATTTGATTAATTTTGGCTCAATCAGATGTTAGGAGTTTTGGTGAAAAAAAAGAACACACAGGAATACCTAAATTACATAGCAGGCAAGGTGACACCTATTATTTTCATAATAGCTACTTGATCTAAGTTGGGAAATTCATTCATTCACTCACTCACTCACTCACTCACTCACTCACTTATTCATTCATTCAGCTGCTGGCTAAGTATATACTATGTTTCAGGCATTGTGCTAGATCCTGGGGATACAATGAGGAACAGACACCTACCTGTTCAGGATAAGGTGCCTTGTCTCTCATCACATGAGAGTTCTGGTTATAGAATTTCTAACACCTGCAAGAGGCTTTATGCTCATTTGTATCCCCAGAATACATCCTAAACTCAGGATGCATTTAAAGACCTATTAAGACCCCAGAGTTACTTTTGGGCTTGGACAGTTACTAGAAGTGAAATGAATGGGATAGACAATTTCAGATTCTTCTCACGACTCCACCGGTGTTTTGCCTACAACTGATAAGCCATTCTGACTCTGACCTAATTCCACAGGGAAGTACCTAGTTATGCCAGCACAATCTGACTTCTCCCACATCCACTCAGTTCTGATCCAAACTCCAGCACTGATGTGAAGAAAAATTCAGAGACTGTATTTGTATTTATTGAGCATGTGCTACACGGTAACACCATGATGATACAATTGAGAGACTGGATAACTGGGCAATGGCTAGAGCATGTATAAAAACAGAACTTTGACCTACCCCCTGCAGCAGCCTGCCCGGGAACCCAAACCCTTATTTGCAATAAACCAACCAGAAAGCCAACCTGCTATAAATCAGATTTGCAGGAACTCAAGTTGGGAAGCTGAACTATAATTTTTTTCTGTAACAGCTGGTCCAGAGTAACAACTGGCAGCTTCTCTAATTTCTGTCCCTGTTTCCAACTTAGAGGAAGCCAAGTATGTGCTGCTCACCAACCACACACGATACCCCACTTCTAATGAGCTCACCTACAACTTCTCCAAGCCAACAGCCCCCAGTCAGGACACACATAAAGCCTTCTTCCCCTTTTCCCCTCTAAGGCTTTCCAGCTCCTCTGCAAGTGACTGGGGCTGACTCCCTTGCTACAACAAGCTCTCAGAATAAATTGCCTTTGCTTGTTCTCATTTGGTTAGTTTTCTTTTATTTCCACACGACCGTTATACTCATTTTATAGATAAGGGAATTTATAGAGATTAACTTTTTTTAAATGGAGCCATCCAAGAGGCAGAGCAGGGTTTTGAACCTGATCTCACTAATTCCA